>NC_083760.1:66860089-67155089 GCF_963514075.1 Conger conger | reverse complement strand
TTCTGGAATTCTCTTTTGAAGTAGTCATTGCCAGCTCTGTTAAACTTGGGATTATGGGTTTGATATAGCTTTTAGGGAAGATACATTACCACAGTTGAATCTGGAAAAAAAGTATAGTTGTATCAAGAGTTGCAGTACATAAGCCAAGCCAAGATATATCATAGTGTCTGCAAGGTAGAATGACTTAATAAAAAGTGAGACAGACAGAAATCTGAAAGGTCAACACTGCCCCCTGGTGGGAAGAAATATTTACTATGATTTACTGTATGTATCTTCTCAGACCCATTCCATTATGTCTACTAAAAGTAAATATCAGGAAATGGTGAATAACAAACAAGCAAATAAATGTCATATGCAGTTCATTGTGTAAAAAGGATTTGTCCTGGTAGCATAATAGTTATTTGGTCCAAAACACTCTCTACTGTACCTCAGTGACAATGACCAGGGGTCAAAGGTCAAGATCTCTTCAGGCAAAGTCATGGGGACTTACTGAAATGATGTGGCCTTTGAGTCCATGGGCAGAGTCAGCACACTCCATGACAGCACTGAGCTGGGGGTACCCCACCCCAGTCTTCATGCGTGTTGTGCACACAGAACCTGCAGACATTGTTATTATGAAGATATTCTTCTTTATTCCAATGGTGTATAAAACATTGTACTGTGCTGTAACTTCATGCTGGGACTCAAGGGGACTTCATAATTCCACTAATCTACCCATTTGTGAAGCCACTTGGTATATATGGTATATTCAAATTCTGGGAAAGTGTTTAGATAATCCAGAATCATCCTACACACCCATAATCCTAACATGGATTTCTGGATATATCTGATGATCCTTATGAAAAATCAGTGCTTGGAGAGTGAAACACATTTTTATAAGATACATACACGCACCTGGTCCAATGCCCACCTTGATGATGTCAGCTCCAGAAAGAATCAGTTCCTCCACCATCTCCCCTGTCACCACATTCCCAGCCTATCAGGCACCAAGCAGAACATCATGGCATAAGTGATTTATGGTTATATGGTTAAAAACTCTGCTCACCTGCTATAAACAACAAGAGCATCCCACAGTGGAAACTGGGTTTTAATCAGAGGGTGGCTGGTTTAAATGCTGCTTTGAACTGAAAACTATCCAGCTGTATAATATGGGTGATGCATAAACTAGAAATCCATACATGAACAAACCCTCAGAAATGTACAATACAACAGCTTGTTCTTGGAAAAAAGCAAGTAGAAAATTAAACATAGAAAGCTGTCAGTCATATAAGCAAAGTAATACTTGCATGATAAAACACATTTTGAAAGCGTTAAACATGTGACTATAAAGACAACTTGTGACCTCACCATGATGGTGTGGTCAGGAAATCTGTCCCGGACAGTCTTGACACACTCCACAAAATGCTCTGAGTAGCCATTAGCCACATCCAGACAGATGTACTTGACTTCTGGGACACTCTCCAGGATGTTACACAGCCTCTCCAGGTCAGCCTTACCGGTCCCTGAGCTGGCTGCAACATACTGGGGAAAAGTGACCACAAGAAATAGTGACCATGATATCCAGGAGATCACTAACCATTTGCTCAGCAAATGGCCATAATAATAACTGGACAACACAACTGACTAACCAGACACACACATACACACACACACACACACACACACACACACACACACACACACACACACACTCACACACGCATACAAACACAACAGGAACATCCAATAATCAAGTGACCAAACACATCACACTAACAATATACAAGGATAATTATGACAATCAATTGCTCCCCCACCACACAAAAGGGACCCACGACACATACAGGATACTACTGTATATGAAACTCCAACACAGAGAGATTATGTCTCACTCCCCTTTTTCTGAGAAAGGGCATTTCTCTTTGTATGTGATCTGTCATGTCCCTCACCTGAAGACATTCAGGACTCTTGGCGGCAAAAGCCTTCCAGTCCTCCACGGAGTAATGCTTCTGAATGGCTGTGAAGAGTGTGTGCTAGAACAAGAGAAAAATTACACTGTGATCAGCTAGCTTTGTCTGCTTAGACTTTCTCTCAGAAGAGTGCAGCCAAATGGAGGCCCGAGAACTATACAACCATCTGAGGAGCATAATTACTAATAAATACTATTATAATTACTCCATATATAACCACATATTCACATTCACAGGGTGTGCAAAGGAGCTCAGTCAACACTGTATAGAGTAAATGAGGGTTAAAGGTTAGAGTTTCAGGTTAGAGGTTACTTTTATATTCTAATTGCTGCATTATGCTTAATAACTTACTCTGTAAAATAACAAATATTTGCTGAATGAGCCTTACACCATAGCCCAAAGAGAAGTTGTTTTGTCATCTCCATTGAAATATGTTTTCAACATTTAAAAACCATAGCAGGGTTTTAAACCTCTGGTTTAGAATACTAAAAACTAAACTGAGCACTGAGTAAGATTAAGAACAGCTGTTCCAGTCCTAAAAGAGCAATGTGGTCTAAAATCAGTCTAAAATCCTGTAATTGACCTGTTGTGTTTAAATTTAACACACTCTGCATGTCAACAAAGACAACTGACTTTGCTCAGGGCCTGAGCGATCTTGAAGGTGCCTGTGGTGTCCATGTTGGCTGCAATAATGGGAACTCCATGGTAGGTCTGCCGGGAGTTGCGGAACGTGAAGCTTCTTTGCAGGTCCACCTGTGTTCAACACATCAGGAGACTGGATTTAGGGAACTTGTTGCTGCAGGACCTTTGCTCCACAGGAACAGAATACATGACAAGTGGTTCAGCTTCTGCCTGCAGTGCAGCAAAAACAAACCATTTTAATTTGAGGTAAACCTCAATATTACTATACATGCGTATCATGAAACCCAATTAATAGAAACTTATCATCAGTTATTTCACTTAAATGTACGGCAACACTGCTCTGGGGTTCTACATAATACTTCAGTTTCAGGTACAACACACCAAACATGTTTAATTTGGGGTTGATCTCCATGAGGTGTCATACAGTAAAGCCAACTCAAGCCATATACACATAATAGTAGTTACAGACATTTCTAAGTACAATGCACTTTATTTCACACTGTTGTTTCACAGGCACTGTGGGCTGTTTGTTGATTAAAACTTAAACCTGCTAACCTCAGGGTCAGGCTGGGGATCTTTGTATTGCTAGGGGTCCAAGGTGAAATATTTGAGTCTATCTGAAAATACTGAGTTTATGAGCGGCCCCCAGTGTCTTAGAGATCTTCTGTCTATCTGAACCTACTGAGTTTATAAGTGGCCCCCAGTGTCTCCGAGATTGTTCACCAAAGCATCTGCTGTACACCTGCTCCAGCTGCTGAGGTTACCCATAGACTGGAAAGCAGTGACATGCAGCATACATGCTCATAGGCAATAATGTTGGTCTGGACTCACTGGTGTGATTTACTTGTGTATCAAGATGTTTAGTTTGGCTAGGTAAGCAGTGTTTGGCTAGGTAAGGGGTTTGTTCATACATTTGCGTGTTGCGGTATAATGATTAAAAAAAAATTAAAATAAAATTAAAAATTAAATGGGCCCTGGTTCTTATCTTTATTGTGCAGGTAGCAGTTGAAATTGTACTTCCCTGTAGGGTCTTTCAGCCCACTTATCCCTGGCTATGGGTATTGACTTTGCACTTTGTTGTATGTCGCTCTGGATAAGAGCGTCTGCCAAATGCCATTAATGTAATGTAATGTAATACGAAAGAAAAAATATGTATAAAAAAAACTGGTAAACAAATTACAGCATAATTAAACACAATTAAAATACAGTGGTTGGGTATACTTTAGTGCAATTCTACACTTGGACAGGATTTCGTTCGTTTCGTGGAGGTGCAGAGTATCACCAGCAGAATCTCTGAGCCTGCTATCATCATGAAAGATGCAGGGCAGGGCTCATTCTCCCATCCACTCACTGAATCATTCAGAGAGGCCACTGACATTCCGTAATGTGAGACCGTGGACATTCAGCACTGGGGAATCAGATCTGCCAGTACAGTTCTGAGCTAAATCCAGTCCAAATGTAATGTAATGCCCAGATACACAGAATTAAAACCACCAACATCACATTTAACTACTATATTTGTCCTCATCCTCAATATGCACTTAGCAAGTGAGGTTGATATAGCTCACATAGCTTGTTATCAGATCATGAAGTTTAATTATTACAGAATCAATTCATGTTAACTGCCTCACATGCCTCATGGGACTGAAACCGGTCTGGTTCTAACCTCCGTTCCCCACTGCTTTGCCTCTCAGCTTCACCCTGGCTTCAGCAGCAGAAAGAAAGCGTTTTATTTTTTAATTAATTTATGGCTCAATGAGAGCATACAGGTGCAGTGGGTAGCACTGCCGCCTCACAGCAAGGAGGTCCTGGGTTCAAATCCCCGTCGGCCAGGGCCTCTTTGTGCGGAGTTTGCATGTTCTCCCCGTGTCTGCGTGGGTTTCCTCCGGGTACTCTGGTTTCCTCCCACAGTCCAAAGACATGCTGGTTAGGCTGATTGGAGAGTCTAAATTGCCCATAGGTATGAGTGCGTGAGTGAATGGTGTGTGTGCCCTGTGATGGACTGGCGACTGCAGCTGAGATAATGGATGGATGGATGAGAGCATACAGACACACACACAATGGGATGATGGGTAAATTGTGAGAGCACAAAATGTTTGGAGGAATGGCTGTCACCGTAGTCTGAATATTTTATTTGCTTGGAAGAAATATGTCATCGGTGCAAATTTCAGGTCTGCTGTAAAAATTCACCAGTGAGAGCAAGCAATGAAGAAAGACATTCTCTTTTGATCACCACTGTGCCATAGGAATTCTGAGGTCCCAGCAATACGCTTTCCTCCTGTCCAGCTATGATTCCCTTGAATCCCATTAAATTACTCCACTGCCTCTCCGGTGCCTGTGATTTACGGTAATGGATTTATGCTAAAACACCAGTCCAGAGATAATGGCCACGTTACCCAGTGGGCACGAGAGTAAAGGGGTGGGGTAGCGCATCGTTTTTGTCTGATGGGAAATGATTGGAGATACGGATTATGGATAGAAATGTCTTAAGCATATATTGCACTTGTAAGCTGATGAATTCTAGACAGCTGAGTCCACTCCTCCTTGGGGATCAATGGGCTGTCAAAATGGCCCCATCTGCAGCTCTCTTTGATGGAGCCTGGGTTGTTTATCACTTGGGCTCTGCAGCAGTCTGCACAGGACAGGGGCAGCAGGGCTATTAAAACCAGCCGGCCAAGATATGGCGTGATTATCATGTGATGTCATCATGCTGCAATGGGAGGAAGAAGGAGTGGCCAGCCTCTCCTCATGTTCCCTGCTGCGCACTGGTTGCGATAAAGTCTTACTCAAGAAATATATTCAATAAACCATATCTATACAGTATGTCACATCGCATTTACCACATACTGTATAATAGCAGATGTATAAATAAAATGCAGGCTGTATACCGTATGTGGTTTAGACAGCACAATTATGGAACTAAGATCATTGCTTGTCCAGTTGGACATAATGAGCGTTTGCAATGCATGTGACCTGGTGCATTGTTCATTCAGCCTGATATCCCAATGCAGGACACAACAGACAGAACAGCATGTTTGAGTATAGCCCCAGGTGCGAAAGTGAAGATTGTGAAGCAGTAGGAGTTCTTGGCTTTAAGACTGTCAGAGAGATTTTACACTGCTGTGTACAGTACACATCCTACAACTCTACCGCAGGTCACTTTCCCTGTAACTGTCACCCGATAGACTTCACCTAATGGCCAAAGACCAGAGTGAAGAGAGTGAAAAGAAGGAAGCCCGCACACTGATATGCTCCTTACACACCTTTACTACAGAACGTTTCAAACCCAGTGGATCTTCATCAGGGCTTCCTTTTTTCATTGATACGCTTTTCAGCCCAGCGCCTTAGCAAACTGGATGTGCGTGTGCTGGCCATCTTTAACAAAGGCAAGGACTCCCATGACTTTAGTGTTCTTCAGAAATTTCTTGAAATGTATTTTGAATTAAAAAATGTTTTGTTGTATTCTAGCTAGAGTGAAAGCCTGATGCTTAATCCTTCATTATTTCTGTTAATAACGAAAGTACGTTATCACAGTAAATTAGACTTGTGCATACATCCTAGGAGGTAAAACACTAGTGAATCATACACAATCGATGATAATGTGCTGGTCTAACCTAAGTTACTCAACTAAGTAATCATAGACACTCTCAGGCCTGGTATTTTTAGAGGAAAAGAAACCATGCTGTGTTCCTACCTGGGCTCACTCCAGCCCTCTTATCTGAAGCTGTCCAGTATACATTTAACAACTGACTGCAGACAACAATGGGAGGTCTCCTACATTCAGATGCTATTTAAGTCACAAGCCCAGAACGGTGCTGATGAGGGGGACACAGTTTAGGGACCCCCCAAATCTGATGCCTTTCCAACTGTTACAGAACCGTTCAGTCACCCGCAACACTGCACACGCTACTCCCGGGAAATGACACATGCCATAATAAATGTGATGAGCTTTTAAGGAAATTAATAGTTAATGAATGACTGGCTATCACTATGATTCACATATGAGTTGCTCTCACTATCCTTCTGTTGGACTCGTTTACGTGGCATTTGTATTCTGTCATGTTATGTGCAATGTTCTGCACTGTAAATTTTCCAATATGAGCACATATGCACAGTAAATAAATGATAGCCGCTGTAAGGGAATATGAATGGCTTTACCTCCGCTCTGCTCTGCAGGCTGCTCCTCTTGGGTCGGACCAGGACGTCTTTAAAGTCCAGCTTTAGATCCACGTCCACCCTCGGCATGATGGTATACCTGAGGCACCGGGCAGTCCTGCGGAGCCTGGACACAATGAGCGCCGCCACCGAACCCAAACTGGAACCGCAGTGTGAACGGAAGGGTCTACTGCGCGCGGGAGCGAGCCAGCATCCTCGGAGTCCCCATATCGTCCCTGGGCGTGTTCAGCTCTGTCCCTCTGCCTCTCTCCTGCTCCACTGACTGAGTGGCTGCAGTGCAGTGATCAGAGGGGCACGGCATGCTGGGAAATCCCAGCGCTACTGCGCAGAACAGAACAGAGCAGCACAGCTGCAGTCTGACTGAGGAGATGTTGCACAGAGCAGCATAGCCGATATTGCACAGAGCAGCATAGCCGCAGTCTGACTGAGGATCTGCTGCACAGAGCAGCTGCAGTCTGACTGAGGATCTGCTGCACAGAACAGCCGCAGTCTGACTGAGGATCTGCTGCACAGAGCAGCTGCAGTCTGACTGAGGATCTGCTGCACAGAGCAGCTGCAGTCTGACTGAGGATCTGCTGCACAGAGCAGCACAGCTGCAGTCTGACTGAGGATCTGCTGCACAGAGCAGCACAGCTGCAGTCTGACTGAGGATCTGCTGCACAGAGCAGCACAGCTGCAGTCTGACTGAGGATCTGCTGCACAGAGCAGCACAGCTGCAGTCTGACTGAGGATCTGCTGCACAGAGCAGCTGCAGTCTGACTGAGGATCTGCTGCACAGAGCAGCTGCAGTCTGACTGAGGATCTGCTGCACAGAGCAGCTGCAGTCTGAGGAGATGCTGCACAGAACAGCCTGCTGAAATCAATATCCTGCAGTGGGGGGTGGAGAAACAGAGAGAAAGAGTGGAGAGGGGAGAGAAGAGAGGCAGGAGATGGGAAGAAAAAGTCAATAGGTGCCAGTGGTATAGGGACATACAGTGAGTGAGAAGAGAAGGAATGAGGAGTATGATAGTGAGTATAGTGTTTAAAATGGTGGTGTGAACATTAACTAAAGCTCCTGACCTGTATCTACATGATTGTATGCATTGCACTGCTGGCACACAATTGGCGGATTAGATAATCGCATGAATAAGTAGGTGTAATAAAGTCAAAATGTTTCAAATAAAGAGCTTGGTGACTGTATATCTCTTATAAATGGTTACATGGAAATAATTAGATCTAATAGCAACATGAAATGAGAAGTACATGTTTTGGACAGCTTGTACATAGAAACTGTATTTCCTTGTATCACATATTTGAAGGTTTTTTAGAAAATTGTATTGAATATGGTTGTTGACACAATATGATAAGACATTAGCCTAATCAGGAATGGAAGTGGAATTTGTGTGAAAATGCCCAGTAACTCCCAAAGCAGAGTATATCCCTTTAACCAACTCACGAGTTTGACATATGCCATTCTATTGAATCATGGTATATTTATAACTCATTCCTGAAAGGGGTAAACTTTGCACAATTTATGATCGCATGATGTTCATAGAGCTCATAGAAATAAATATTCAAAAGAAAACATTGATTGTGACAATTGTAGTTTCAAAATGGGCCAATGAACTAAAGGCACATACCTTAAAAGGCATCACTTTTCCACAACTTAGTCTAGTACTTCCAACGGGATAAATTATTGACAGGAAAATCACACCAGTTGCATTGGTGACCTTTGACCTATTACATGCACACTGTCACAATGTTCAGGCTCAGTACAGAAAGAGGAAGAGAGATAAAAAAAAAATGTTCAAGACGAATCAGTGGCCTTGGATAATTAGCTAATGCCTTACATAAGAATGTGACTGTGTATTGAGGCCGGTTTATTACATAACACATCTGTTAATCACCCTATCTTGGCCATCCTCTGCCATAATGACTTGTGAGCGGTTGATAGCGACAATACGCAGCAGCTGATGTCCTAGAATCAGTGGCCCGCTGCACACTCAATGGAAGACTGGGTGTGACAAAACATACCATTCTTTTTTCTCCCATCTCTTCACATTATCCCATAGAGACATGTCATCTTACTCTCTACTTGTACTAGTAAGGACACTGACTAGTAAGGACACTGACTGAACAGTGAATCTAGTGACATGGACACCAAAGTATTCAGCTTTGGCTACAATCTATGCAGGTCTGCTATAATATTTTAGCAAATTGTAAAGCAAGATTCCTTTTTATTTTTTGTATGGTTTTTAAATTATTTAAAATAATTAGCAAAGCTCCTGTGCAAGTTTGGGAACCCTTTTGGATTATTCTTTGTTGCTTTTTAAAAAGATGATTACTAAGGCTCAGACTCTGGTGATTTACTCATTGGGGCATCAGGTGAGTATAATTCCAGGGTTTATCTTTTTATTCTGAAGTAACTCCATGCCTTCTAAAGTATCCAACTTCAGTGGCTGTTCTGTCTGGTGTTAACAACCATGGGTTCCTCTTCAGAATGAAGATTGTTCATTTCCACCAAGAAGGAGAACAAAAAAAAAAGAAAAAAAAAAATGTTTCAACCTACCTATTTCCACTGTCAGAGACATTATTAGAAAATGGAAGATATATGGAACAGTTGAAGTCACGGCAAGGTCCTGAAGACCAAGAAAGATTTCAGATAGAATGGCCCGAGTCCTGGTGAGAAATGTTCAGAACGCACGCATAACTGCAAAAAAGCAGCAGAAAAGAGACACAGGTCTAGCTGTTCACTAGCTGACAGGGCGGCCATTTTCTTACTTTCTCTGAAAACTCTGAGATTAGACATAAATTACATTAATGTTTATTAGCAGCTCCAAGTGTGATGATCGCAACAAAGCACCCAAAGAGATGCTACTAGTCATGACAACCTCAATGTGACCATAGAGTCAGCATATTAGCTCAAGGATCAATAAATGTTGATCATTAACCATGTAGATTGCAAAGCCAAAAATCAGTGCACACACTTAGTCACTCAGTTTTCAAGCCACTCGGTCATGTTTGCTTATGTGTACAGGACCACTATAACCTACATTACACCAAACTTACTGTACAAGTGGCATTTCAATTCCTTTCCATTTTTTTCAGTGACCAACGCAAATGTTTCCGGTGACCCAATGCAAACTTTCACCCATATAATCATTAGCTGTCACAAGGATATAAACCACCAAGGAAAAATAAATAAATTTGACACCAAAGGGTAAGCCATTCAGATATCAAATTCACCAATACACACAAATAGGATATAAAACACTTTATTTTTCTTCCAAAAAGTCATAAAAAAGATAAAATAGTTCTAGATTTACAGTGTCATCTTTAGCTTCAGAAGAACAGAAATAAACCTTTGTCTGCTATTAAGTCCTAACACTCTTGACAGTTGCAACTTAATGGCAAAGTAAAAAAACTTAAGAAAAAAAAAACAATTAAAAGTTAAGTCCAACAAACATAACATATTTCTGTGCAAAGAAAGGAAATTTACACGATTCACCAATGCTACATTAAGGCAAGCCCTAGGAATCCAAATAGCAACCTTCCTTGGTAAAGTGACAATGTTGTGTTTTGTTTGCTTGGCCTTCTAAAAGAATCTCTAAAACTTCAGAGGCAGGTAGTATTGCACTGGTGTATCTAATAGCACTCTTTAAATCATGAAGAACACACAAGTTAACCACAAAGAACTCAACACTGGGGACAGAAAGGTACATGATGAAAAACATTAAAATTAAAAGCAAATGAGCTGCACTTTGATCAATAATTAACTGCATCCTTGAGTTTAAGAAAGCTTAAAATGCATCATGCCTTGGAATTCAATTCCAAAGCACCATCCACACTGGAGGTTTTTCTTAATGGTTGTGTTTGTCACTATTCTGTTGCAGATGCAGTGCTCACTCTGTGCAGACTCACACGATCCATGATATGGTATGTGGATCAGCTGAGGTACTGGGAACTGCAAATTAGATCATTTCAGGACCAGTGAATTTGCATTGAATCTGTCCAGCATAAAACACAATCACTGCCAACCCTAAAACAGACTGTGACTGTTCCCTTGAGCCTGCTGCCAAGCTGATCTTGTCAGTTATGAAGGTGAGGTTATAACAAAACCCTGAAAACCAATAGGGTTTAGTCCCAGACCAGTGCCAATACAAGTGTGTTCACATACCCACCAGAACACACAGAAAATAAGTCTTCTCACTTAGGCATACTAATGAATATAAAGATGCCAGTGTCGTTATGAGGTCTGCCTACCCTGTTGAAGCCGCATAATGTTGCACCATGTTTGTACCCTCACACCCAAAATTCAATTCCAAATGTGAACATTAGACAATATATAATCTCACAAAAATGTGTGTATATAGACAAAAGTTAAATACAAAAAACAAAGAGCAAAAAAAATATTGAAGTAATTCCCTTTTTTGCAATTAAATGCACGGCTCTGGCAAAATAACTTTAAAAAATGCAAAGGACACACACACACAAAATAAATCAAAACAAAACTGCTGATCAGGTCAACTGATAACATTTGGTTTCAAAAATATACACATATTCACTTTAAGAACAGATCCACCAATCATTTTGGAGATTTGATTTCTGTGGAACAGGCAGGGGGCGCTGTGAACACTTGGAACCAAGGGACAGACAAACAAAGAAATGCTGAATCTTAGAAAAGCCTGAAGGGGTATCAAGCTTTATGTGTGGCAGAGCTTCTCGTCTGTGGAGTAGTCTTTGCTGGGGCAGTTGTGTGATGCCAGCCCTCTGTGAATAGCAAGGCTGGTGCCTCCAGATACAGCCAGGCTGAAGAGGCTAGCACAGGTGGGCAGGTAGACATGCTGAACGTGATCAACCTCACACCGACACACTGGGCAAGACTGTGGGGACAAAAGTACAACATTTCATTTAGCCGAAATATGTTATTGCCTTCAACAAAACACATTCATCAGTCATGGACAGGCAGAACTGTGGCGCAGAAGCTTGTAAGCTGGAGCGTGTGCCATTGTACCACATTCCACACGTGCAGATCACCGAATTGCCATTTGTTGATACGCTGTCATAATTTTACAAGACAGTGTATCAAAAAATCCAACTGCATTGGATCAATCCAATCAGTTCAAATACAGAATATAGAGTGGAATTAGAGGCATAGCTTTTCAATGCATATGATATGAATAGACTATCAGAAAAAGGGAACAGATAAAAAAAATATATTCAACACTGCTTGAATCAGTGACAGAAGGAACCACTTATACTGATATATAGGATATACAGTAGATAAACGTATAGGTGGTGAATGCATATACAGTATACACCAAGAGAAAGTTATAGATCACTAACACGGGTGCACTGTAGGTTTACCTGCAGCTGGGTGGCGCAGTTCTGACAGCACACCATGTGACCACAGGGGCAGAAGGCCGAGTCGATCTGGCCCTCACAGCAGAGCATGCACAACAGCGCCTCCTTCAGGCTCTGCAGCTTCTCCTGCAGGTCCTGGCTCTGCTGGCAGCTGTCGCAGTTGGCTCCGCCCTCAGAGGACTTGACCGGTGAGCGGACTGGGCTGTGCTCCCCGGCTCGGGAGAGGAAGTCCACGTAGCCGGCGTTGTACAGGGTCCGCCTGGCGTAGTCGTACACCTCCTTCGATGTGCGTCGGATGTCGAAAATGTACTTCTTGCCCAGACTGATGTTCTCGTTGAGGAAGAGAGATGCCAGGTGGCCCTTGAAGTCGCGGCTGTACTGCATCATCACTGCGTTCGTCACTGTGTCACATCTGAGGGCACACAAGCCGTACTAAGCACAGTGTATAGACTGTATAGTATAGTACACCCAGTCTATAGTGTAGACTGGGTATCGGATGCAAACAGTGCCCACTGAACAGCTGCATTGACCTGTACAGTGTCAGCAAACAGCAAGCCATTTATTAAAGTTGCCATGCATGTAGGAACCTAGTAAACAAATAATTGAATGGGTAACATTCAAATCAATTTAAAAACAGTCCCTGCCTAAAGATATGTCATCATTCCAAAGACCATTTTATGGCAGTGTTTCCAAATCCTTCTACCTTCTGTTCAAGGTAATTTAGTGTAACCATTATGACTTTCTATCAGGTCACATACTCAATGCGATCAAGTTCTTTTATGGCTAGCTTAGTGATGCATTGTAAAACATGTGATGTTTTGCTGTCTTTAGCCTAAACAGTGTGGAACACAGCAATAGACTTAACCTCAGAACAACTCTGGGCAGATGGCAGCTTACCTGTAAAAGGCGTGTGTCTCAGTGATTGCCCTGTAGAGTCCACTAGCTGCTCTAGTGCTGATCAGCTTGAAGAGGAGGACTACACCCTTAGTGGTTTCATTGGTGATGGTCAAATACACATTCTTTCCTGACTGGGTTGCCATTTGGATGATGGGGTATGTGATCCTTACAGAAAGGGAGAGCGAAAGAGAAAATAAGGACATATATTCAGCAGAAGCAGTGTGTTGGGTTCAAGGCTCTGAGCATATTTCAGTGAATGTTTTGATAAAACCAGTGACTGCCATTCTCCATGTTATACAGTATAAAAAAATAATGAAAGTAACCCTGACAGACAGTGCTGTTTAAATCTAGTCTTGGCTAAATACTCTATTGTAAGTGAATGAGTCGGCATGTTCTCATCATTATATACAGGTGTCGTCTTTTGTTTTTAAAGTTATAAAATATCTCCATGTTTTGCTTCAGAGAGCCAAGTCTCTAGACTGGTTCATCTTGGAGACTGACAGCACCTATCACAGGATTCACTAAGCATGTGACCCCATATGAGGACATCAGGACACAGTCTGCTCTCAGAGCTCAGGTTCTTACCTGTTGATTAGGCTGAAGTCCTGCTTACAGATAGAAATGCCCTCAGGTCCCACTCCAATGGCCAGCTTCTGGCCCTCACCATCCCTGACCCAGTGCCACTCCACACCATAGTGCTCCAGTGAAGAGACCAGCTGCAGGGCCTGGTACTCTGTGGAGGCTGTGCTCAGTCCCTCCAGGGCCCTGTGTCTGGCGATAATGCTGCCCAGGCAGAAAACACATCACAGGGAATCCATCAGAACCAAGAGACTGAGCAACCAAGCAGACTGAGCCCCATAAATGTCTCAAAATTGAAAACACACATGTACAAAAGTCACACACACACTCACCACTACAGAACGACAGAGAAACACATGGGTTCTGCAGACATTCAGATTAGCTAATTGTATAAACATTATTTAATCAGCTGTACTGGTACAGTCAGGTCCATAAATATTGGGACATCAACACAATTCCCATGTTTTTGGCTCTATACACCACCACAATGGATTTGAAATGAAACAAACAAGATGTGCTTTAACTGCAGACTATTGATGATGTGACTGCTGACAAAAGAAGCAGGATGAATTCTGAAGTGTTTTGGGAAATATTATCTGCTCATATTCAGCCAAATGTTTCAGAACTCATTGGACGGCGCTTCACAGTGCAGATGGACAATGACCCGAAGCATACTGCGAAAGCAACTAAATAGTTTTTTAAGGCAAAGAAGTGGAATGTTATGCAATGGCCAAGTCAATCACCTGACCTGAATCAAATTGAACATGCATTTCACTTGCTGAAGACAAAACTGAAGGGAAAATGCCCCAAGAACAAGCAGGAACTGAAGACAGTTGCAGCAGAGGCCTGGCAGAGCATCACCAGGGATGAAACCCAGCGTCTGGTGATGTCTATGCATTCCAGACTTCAGGCTGTAATTGACTGCAAAGGATCTGCAACCAAGTATTAAAAAGTGAAAGTTTGATTTATGAGTTTGTCCCATTGTCCCTTTTGGTCCCTTAAAAAGTGGGAGGCACATATAGAAACTGTTGTAATTCCTACACCGTTCACCTGATTTGGATGTAAATACCCTCAAATAAATAAAAAAAGCACTGCAGTTAAAGCACATCTTGTTCATTTCATTTCAAATCCATTGTGGTGGTGTATAGAGTCAAAAAGAGGAGAATTGTGTCGATGTCCCAATATTTATGGACCTGACTGTATATCTACAAACACCCCCTTTCATAGAAGAAAAAAAAAAAAAGATAATAAAAATAAAATGTATGCATATTTTGGACCATGAAGCACATCCAATTTCCTTGACAATTTGCAAAAAAAAAAGTGCAATTCACACAAAGTAAAAACAGAATGCCTTTGATGATGGGCCTTTTCTCCTTCATCTATTACTTACAAAGAATTCTAGAACATAGTTTCTTTTAAACTCCTGCAAAAGCAGCTTCCGCAAACCACAGTAGTTATACGGCAATGAACAGCTGGTGAGTATAGCCTACAATGAGTTACAGTATAGTTCCATGAACATTTTAAAGCATTTTGTTGATTTAGTAAACTGAAACAGTGCTGAATGTGCTGTGATAGCATTAATGCCCTGGCCATTAAACATCCAAAAAACAATAATGCAAAGCCAATGAACTAGTTTCACCCGACTCACACTGCTAATGTTTTTTTCTGTGAGTCATATATTTTTGTACTCTCACAGGACTGTCTGGTGGATATGTAGTCCACCGACACAGTGATAGTCCTGCCCTTTCACCTAGTTAGAATCAGCTTTCATGTCTATTCCAGTCCGCCCAATAGTCTTAGTTTCAAATGGTAAACAGCACAGAAAGCTTGTTTCTAACTTTCAATACTACTAATATTTCATACAAAAATATAAATGATTGTAAAATGTAAGAAAAAATATCTATGGATACAGAATGACAGAATTCCAAAAACAACAGCAACGAGTCGCTGAGAGAAGCAGTTAGGTGCAGATGGAAAATATCTTTCCAGAATGTACTTTTGTTTCCTACACATTTCTACATTTCATCTTACATCCTCAGTAGTTCTATTTTTAGTAAAGCTCCCGGTGTTTTTCCCCAGCTAATGAGCAGTTCACCAAAACATCTTCCACTACTGGGAGAGATCATTTAGCTTTTCACAGAACCATGAGTTTCAACCCCCCCAACCCCCTCCACCCACAACCCCGACTGTTTCCCAAGTTATAAACCAACATTGTAGCAAACTGATGAACACAGAGGATGATATACAGAAATATTAGATATGATGGCATGGTAAGTAAAGGACTGCGCTTCACGCTACATGTTTGAACGCTGTATGGACTGAATCAGAAGGGTCATATCTGCAATAGCTGCAGTTATTGTGCAGCTGTATAAAAGTAGTAGTCCATGAACATTAAATACATATAATGATACAAATCAGGGGCTATTGGATCCCAAATGCACACAAATAAATTAAATAAGAGGACACACAAAATTAACACATTAAAACATAACAAGTCTTGAACATTGACCAACCCTCTCATTGTTCATGATAAAAACAGCTAATTACTTTTTGTATAATGGGAAAACCTGCTGTATGATCATATGACCTCACAGGGCTGAACCCAGTAGGCACTTTTCCATAATCAGTCTAACCTGTTGACGGTGGCCTGGCTGGGCTCGTTCCCGCAGAGCTGGGAGTAGCAGTAATGGGCCGTGTTCTGGTTGTAGTCCCCAAACTCAGCCTGAGCTAGCAGAGCGCTCAGCTCCTCGGCCTGCTCAGGACGCATCTGCAGCCTTCCGCCGTGGGCTTCCTGCTTAATGTGCAGGAAGAAGAGGTGCCTGGTGGGAGAGAGAGAGAGAGAGGGAGAGGGTGAGGGTGAGGGAGGGATTAAATTGGAGATTGATTTGGAGCAATTCAACCTTGAAAACAACCACCACATGAAATTGCGGTTCTTTCGGCACAAACAGCTCACTGCAAAAGGTCTGCAGTCACTCCTGACCTGGTAATGAATAACATCAGTGGAATGTGTCATTTTTTTGCATTCTTCTTACAATAGGTGTTCCTCCATGAACAGAACTAGGAAAAATATGAACAAGAACAGCCTTAAGCAAGAGCAACCGTACTTTTCTTACTTTTGTTATTAAATAACATGCCTTCCGATAGCAATTATAGAGAACAAACTCATCTCATGAAGCATGATGCAACACAATACCACCAAGGGAAGGTATCCGTGTTCATGAACCAGCCTTGACAGGGCAAATAATTGTGTGCCTGGTGGTGCATTCAGAGTAGTCTCTCCCTGCGGGTGATTTCAGAATACCATCTCAGAAAACAAAATGAATTTTAAGCTGTGCTTAAACACAATGTACCCCACTATGATTTCCAAGCAAGTAAGCACTACTGTTTGACTCAATCGTTTTATTAATGAAATGGAAGATGAGGCAGCAGATAGTTTTTTTTTTAAGCACGCACTCTCACTGCTAGACATAAGAAGAATGTGAATCATCCAGAGTGAACGAAAATAGCAACGTCGATAACAACTCATTTCCAGAATGTTTACCAAGCTCCTTATTATTGAAACAAGGCCTGGAGAACAGCTCCAGCCCTTATCGCTGTGCCGCGGTGTTGCAGGAACCGATGTCACTGATGTATTGCTAAAGGTCTATGACCCCTGAGGCGTGCTGCCAAGTGATAACCAAAAGGGCTTATGGGTCATTTCTGGAGAGCAACATGCCTGGCATCCCACTTAGAAACCATCACCTACGCTCCAAATAGAGCCCTGAGGGCTTTGTTCCGCCCTGCTGATCTACATTGCGGTTGGTTATCCAACCTTGGGAGGCTGGGACAGACTCGCTGGCTGCTGGGGTGTTTTTGAAGGGGAGATCTGAGGAAGAGAGCTCATTTTGTTTTTATGTGTTGCCACAACTGGCTGTCCGTCAGTCAAGGTACAGCAGATTAAGAAGTGTTTGACATTTGTCAATAGTCACGACTTAAAGCTACACTACATTGCACACTATACGTAGACATGCTAAGCAGTACATACGGAATAATGAGGTTGGAAGTGGAAATTAAATGAATAGCCAACTTTTAAAATATATCACAGATGGTAAAGACATGGCCTCCTAGTTGTATAAAACTCACTATGGTTTGAATCAATTGGAATCAAAATTGAATTCTGCAGGCAGACCACTGCATTGTTCTCCTCTCAAGGACATCCAATTCATAAACTATGATTTCATCTCTAGTTTATGGTGTATTTTAGGCACGACCTCTGTGCTACTCAGATACGTTCCTGAATCTTCAGCAACTTGTAGTATCAGTAGCAGCCTGGACAAAGATAGGCATTTCTTTCCATGACAGGCACTGCTATTGTACCCTTATGTAAGGCATTTCTTCTGCAAACATTCAGAATGCTTATAGACATGTCATTCATTTTATTAATATATACACAAGTTTGAATTTTAGGTACAATATATACATGTGTGCAGGTATTGTAAGGATGTGTAGTTCTGGATACTGCACACAATTAGTATGTATTTAGGCAGCTTTTTGAACTGATCGTGATCGACTTCACTTTATATAGCTGAACTGTGACGCATACAATAAAAAAGTTACAAATTTGAATTTAAGTTTGGAGGCACCCGATTTCACTGGTTCCCATTACGGTCTGCCCACAAATTTGTAGTTATGTTTCAGACACATGACATAGCACAACCTCCACTCCACCTACTTGTGGTGGAGGCAAACAATGGTCCCACCAAGACCAATATTTGTCTGTTCACAAGTAACTGCTTGTTCCAATCATGCCTGCTTCATGATACCTGGAAGGGTGTGGAACACAAACTGCTTGGTTTGGCCCAGTTCAGACACTGAAACCATACACACTTCCTGAAATAAATTATTTCTGCATATAAACCCTCAAGCTGAGGGACAAAATCGCACTCAACTATATATTTGAACATATACTTTAAGCAGCATCTCACTTTGCTTTTGCTTGATTTTAGGATATATACTCTCTGGACAGCATGGAAGAGCAAAATATTGAGACAGTACTGAGAGTGAAAAACCAAAAGCACATAGCCAAACACATGACCTTGCTTGGCACACTTCTTTTGATAGTCAGAACAAAAGGAGGAATATCTGACTGCACAGGGAGAGAGAATCTGATCTCATAGCCACCCACAGAGGATGGTATTACTCACAAACAAAGGCAGTACCCGGAGGTTACTATAGGACACTGCATTCCCTTCAGCACTGGAACATGAAACGGCAACACTCCAACATTCTTACTTGTTTGTGCTGGTTGCTCTGCCATTCATGTGTAACCCTCTTAGGACAAGGAACTTTAAGTTGTGCACAGTGCAAGGGGTTAATTTCTATTCTTGTCCTTTTCTTTTTAAGATACGTCATTGAGCTTTGGTTAACCCCTCTGCTCATGCCCATTTCTCAGTTTTGTGATTGGTTAATTGGTAGTGATGATGCTTAGTTTATTTACTGAGCCCTAATGCAATTGGCTGAGTTTGTTACTGGGGTGATTTCTATAAAGAGTATTCTAAATTTAACAGTGTTTTTTTGTTATTGCAGACATATGGGGACTCGTTATTATATTGTTTTAAATATCACCAGGGTTAGCTAGTTTACCTAGCTTACTGCTTATTTCACTATCCACATTGTTGGTCCAGGTCCCTAGATTTCAGTGGGAGTATAGTTTGGATGTCTCCGTCTTGTATGCCATCTGGGCAAGAATTACATTTAATACGAGTTAAAAATGTTTCTTTTATTTTGGTCCCATCGAGAGACAGGTTTAGTCTATGGGACACCTCATTGAAAAACTGGTATCACTTAATTACCTATACAAGTGTGAAATGGAAAACAAACTGTATGTGCAAAGCTTAGAATTGCTCAGCTAAATCTTCACAGCTTTAACAATGCTCAGCAACTCCAAGTTAACGGCTGTTCACAGTCAAGCCATGAACCAAACAAGAATTAAATTCCTGGAGTCATCTTTGGCTGTTTTTGAAACCAACAAAGGCTAAGAAGTAAGTGGATTAAATGCTCAAATGCAACTCTGACACACAAGCAATTCATCAAACAAAAGATAAATGCAACCGGAATTTACTTCCATTTCAGTTAAGCTTAATGTTATAGTAGGTCAAACCAAATCACCCAATCCAGGAAAACCAGCATATCAAGGTTTGTTAAACTGCTGTGCAGTGTCTGGAGACACAGAACAGCAGCGATTCTGCAAAACAAACACATTCATGTATTTTATTTTCATATATTTGAACAACCTGAAAACAATGTTACTATGTAGCTTCATAGACTTCATGTCCCCACATGTTTTCCCCCAAGCCCGGTGTAAGTGGACCAGAGCAAATCCATCAATCGCGTTCCTCCTCCAACACAATCTTTGATGTTGTTAAAGGTCAGCTTCACACTGAGCCCTTTCACTGCGTAAATGAAGAGCAGGCTGTACTCATTTAACTCCACTGCGAGTTGTTTCTGGTAAAAAAAAGGGCCCTGTGAATGAACGCAGTAAGAATCAGGCTTCCCGCTCCAACGCTCGCAGTGAGAGACCATGCGCCCTGTCAGTCTGGATCCATTTCAGTTACAGATCCAAATGCTGCACTCCGACACACAGCTTGAGGGTATTTCTCCTGTTCCACATTCATAAAGGGGTAGTGTAATTTACCAGTCCACAAATTCAACATGGGCTCTGGAGTAGCCTTTCCTTGACATAACGCCTGGGATTACTGACCACAATTTAGGTGCCATGAAAATAGTCAGTTACAGTATCTACAAGACATCCTGTAACTGTATCTGAGAATCAAATAACCTTGAGTCAACTCAGTCCAGGGAACATTGGTTGTAGACATTGTGGCTGGTAAAATCCTCTATCTTAGAGCAGACAAATATATATAGCAGCAAAATTAAAGATTTATTGAGTTACCAACACTGCTTCACAGCATGCATCAAGAAAATGTGTCGTTTTTCTCCCAACTCAAGAGGATCAAACAGTGAGGTATACATTCTTTGCCGCATTTGCTCTGCAAAACCACAAGATTCTGAAAACATCTGTTGACACTATAATCCATGCATCTACAAAACAAGTTATTTTGGCTGCTTCTTTTTTGTTCTCAAGAGGGCTATTGAAAGCAGAAGTCTGGTTCTGTCAGCTCTTGACACTACAGCTACTGTATGAAAAGAATGAATTTCAACATAGTCAGACTTATTGGGTGGGGTGAAGAGCAAAGGGAGGTGTACTTGTATTTTCTGTGCCCTTGACAGTGCTAGAGGAGATTTTTAGTCTTTTCAAAAACAAATACTGGAAATTCATAGTTGATAGTTATTTTTAGAGCTCAGGACCAATAGACCGGGTCACACCTTTATACCCTTTAACGATATCAACAAGGAAAAAATAAAAAAATAAAAACAAATGTCAGGATGCATTTGGCTCACGTCTCATGCTCACACACGCTCAGATGAGCTAACAGGCGGACAGGCGGAGGCAGTGACCGAAGAAACCCCCCCTCACCCAAAGCAGTATTACTTTGCTCCCAAACCAGACAACTGCCATTTTGTTTATGGTGACCATCACTTTCATGTTTGCATCCACAACAGAATAACATGAAGAAAATACATATTTCAGGAAGGTTCATGAGCTTCAATAATGTCACTAAATTTCTTGGCAAATAGAGCAAAAAAGGCAAAAGAAATAAGACATCATGTCAAGATGGGAGATCAAGCAACAGTAAGATAATGGTGTGAGATGTGTGTAAACATTGCGTTGGAAGATGGGGAAAGCATTGCTTTGCTTTCCTTGAAGGAATGCAACATTATTCTTGTTTTTGGGGGTGGAAGCCTGAACATTGCAAATCACCTTGCAATCAAAATGGTCTTTTTAACATCCTTGTTAAAGAAATAAGTAATGGAACCATTTTATCCTGCCTTTTAAAACACAGTTGTTAAAGGCCCCAGGCAGAGCTAATGCATTCTGACAATAGTCAGCTTTCATACAGTGAAGGATACAAACTGCTCGCCCCTGGAGCAAGAATAATTATATTACAAAGCTCACAATCTCATAATGGCAGAAAACGGGTCACTGGCCAATATGGAAACCAGGAGGACAGCGATGTTCAAGGAGGCTGAAATGGCATAAAAACCTTCTACACTACTTCGGCCTGATTTCTGGGGGGTTTCTGGTAAATGGAAACATCTTTCCATTTCTTTGACTGCATTTTGTGCAACATGCAAAGAGAACATAAATATTCTTCTGAGACACATTTTCCAGTGCATTCTGAACATGACAGAATCTCATTTGACATTTGCAGTTAACATAATGGTTACAGTATAATACAATAAATGTGTACTTCAGCAGCTTTGGTAACTATGTGTAGTGAGAAGAATGCGCGTGGTGTCTGATAGCATAGTTTGGACCAGTTTGCTGGAGGTTACTCCAAGTCAATGAACAGCAGTAACCTTAGAGAATTTTACCTGCCAAAGCTCAATGTAAAACCTACATTTAAATACAGCATACAAGGTACGGATATATCACCTAGTTATCATTTTGATTTGCATTTTGGTCTTCAACTTTAAATTATACATTAAGTTCCAATATTCGTTCATGAAATGTGTTTGTAACTTTTCAGCTTTTAGTAAAAGGATACAAAAATACCTGTTCTAATTATTCAGGCAGATTGATTTCTGTAGCTCCTGTACCATGCTTTGCCACGCGGGCAAGTAATATTTGTATACAACTGTGAATAGTGATTTTAAAAAACGGCCTTGGGCATCATGTGCTCTCAAACACCCAATGTCACTCAAGAATGTGTTTTGAAAGACAGGACACTGGATTAGAAATGCCTACATATGCAAAAAGACGGGGGAGACAAATATACCAAATGACCTGCACACTGACACTGACACACATCAACCTTCATTCACTGTTCATTTCTATTTTTCACATTCCTTACATTCCACATGCTTGCACCTTAACCTGCCAGCACTGAACATCCCATGCTTGGACTGCACATTAACTCTGTTTTCTACCAGTACCAGCGGACAGGGCCATTGTTGATTTTATATACTGCATCAAGTTTAATCCTGATGTTTGACCGTTCTTTTATAGTTCTTTTTATTATGCTATGATTGCATCGTTTAGGAGAAATTGACTCACCTTTGACTCATCTTTTATACTTCAATGTGAATGTGACAATAAAAAACTTGAAACAAAAAAATTAGAGTGCAAATAGCATGTGCATTCTTCCAATTAAATGGTTACAGAATTGTCACAACATTGATCACAAGAAGTTGAGTATTATGCCAATGCAAGGCATGCAAAGGGATAAACAGGCATAAAATAATTACATTCAATAAAACCAGTCAAAGAATAACTCCCTGCCAACTTTTCAGTCAATGACTATCTTCAAAGATGGTTGTGAAGAGCTGGGGATTTAACCAGAAGTTAAATGTATGCTTCCCTATGGAAAAACGGAATAAATACATGATAAAATGTAGTGGAAAAACAAACTGACCGCACTGAAATGTTTAGGCTGGGAACTGTTAATGGAGGCTGATGGGCCGTTCTTTTTACTGGTCTGGCCCTGGGTTTTATCTGATACTCATGATAATCACTGTAGGAACATCAACAAACAAAGGAGACCCGGTCGTTTTCTTCCAAACTTTTCTGAATTTTAACACAGGGACATGACAGTGGTTTAAACAAGTACAAGAGAATGAATGATGGCATCTGCATCAGGCCACTCCAAAGCCAATTTAGCTGTTTTACAGCCTAAGGAACTAGTTTTTGCAAGTCTGAGTACTTGGACCCAAATCTAAGACCCAGCTCCAGCCACTTTACCCAGTCTTAGAACTTACAGTGAGCTGCAGTTATTGGCCAATTATTGATAAATATGCACAAACAATGCTCTAAACTAAATAATGTGTTAAAAAAATTTGTAAAGCAGTGTGATTTTTTTTTAATGACTCAAAGGAATCAAGTCCTATATATTTCAAATAAAAAACATATTTCCACGAAAAACAGGTTCCACTATTTTTGGCACCCCTGGTTAATACTTTGTCCAAACACACCTGACAAAGATGACGGCTATGATTGTTTTCCTATCTTTTGCGATAAGGTCAGAGAACACATTTTCAGGGATTTTTGACCATTCCTCCGTGTAGAACTTTTCAGGATCATTGATATCCTTGGGATACCCCCCTCTTCAGTTCAGACCACAGGTTTTTCACAAGTTTGGAGACTGAGATGGTCATTGCAGAACATGATTGTTGTTTTTACTTAATAATTTCTGTGTGGATTTTGACATACAGTATACAACAGAATTTAGTACACCCCTGTGCAATATCACTTAAATGTCGAATGATTAAAAATTGTATCACCTTACAGTAATTTCATTACTTCTAAGTAATGAAGGTATTTGGTAGGCATTTGCTTTTATGTAAAATTAAAAACTAACAGTTTAGATTTACTATATAAAAAATATGGGGCCCACAGTAGGAACTCAATGCAACAAAAGTCAGTACACCTTCCATTACTGAGATCCACCTTTATTTCTGATGACAGACTCAATACTCCTCGGCATGGAGGATAGAAGTGTTGCACAAATTTCTGGAGAGATGTGCCATTCTTCAGAGACAATATTTTTCAGCTGCTCTTTGCTGGAGGGGTTATGTTCCCAAAGGTGTTCTATTGGATTCAAGTCAGGCGACATACTTGGCCAGGTCATAATTCTTCTTTAGAAACTCTTGCGTGATTTTGGCAGTGTGCTTGGGATCGTTATCATGCTGGAATAATCCTCTTCTGCCAAGCTTCTGGAGAGTGGGAGTCATCTTGTCATTTTGGTATATCCACAGGCATTCATGGTGCCATCTATAAATCTCCCCAACACCTTTTGCACTCATACAGCCCCGTATCATCACACCGCCACCTCCGTGCTTCACTGTCAGAACTATGCATTCACTGTGGTAGTCCTGGCCAGGTTCACGCCAAACATGCAGGACCAAACAAATGTATCTTGGTCTCATCTGACCAAAGAATGCGCTTCCAAAATCCATTGGGCTTCTTTGCATGCTCTATAGCAAAATTCAATCTAGCAGTTTTGTGCCGAAGAGCAAGCAAGGGTTTGTCTGAGCTGTCACAGAAACTCTGATTTCCATTGATAAGCCCTGTCCCAAGTCTGAAGCTCTTGCCCGTCTGTTTTTCAGAGCTACTGTCCGTGGACGCCATTGTCCGTGGCGTCCTTTTAAGAGGACGGCCACTGCGGCTCTGATTAGTGGTACTCGTGGTTCCATACCTCTTGATTACTGCTGCAACTGTGTTTCTACGGATTTTAAGTTGGAAACCAATCTTCCTGTACCCAAAATAATTGTTTATTTTGTAGTGTAGCAAAATAACAATTCACCAAGTGCTATAAAAAAAGTGGAGAGTTGGAAAATGTTTCAGATGATTAACTATAAACCCCTCTTTTCAGAACATTAGCGTGTAGATGCTCCGTTTAACACAGGAATCCCCATCTGAATGTTAAACTGGTCAACAAACACAGGAAAGATTGGGGCATTTAACAGCACTGACAAACATTAACAGCAACTACCCGAGGGAGAAGTCAATGAGGCAGAGCAGTAATCAAAGGCAAACTTTCCATTCTAGTTCACTTTGCCGCTCCCTTACAGTGAGTACTTAAGTCATTTAAGAGGTTCACCATTACAAATAAGAGCAGTGTTGTGTTGCTAGTGATGAGAACCAGAAGCTCCTATTCATTGATTTCACAGGCCAAAAACATTACTGCAAGCACAACCAGCACACTAAACAGAAGGATGTTCGAATTAGATGTGTTCTCTTTTCATTACACCAGGCCATACAAAAAGCGATGTATAAGTGGTACTATTATATTAGCCAGCCATGTGATGAGTGACAGCAGTGCACAGGGTTGACCATGAGCAACAAGCCATGGGAGGAGAGGGATTGACAGGAACAACTTCTTCTTACTTGGATTGAGTTTTTACATGTTGTCAAATTAAGTTGCATTTGAATGTACCATGTAGGCCACTGTAAATGCACAAAACAGGGCAAATTCTTCTGTCTGGGAAAAGTAGTAGACACATTGATTATGAAAATTATGCAATACTAAACCGGGAGCTCTGGGAAGATGGCATTTTACCTTATATAAGCACTTTGCATCCATTGAACATCCCAGAGTAGAGTTATGAGTTATATAACCAGAGTGAGAAAGAAGAGCTCTGTCAGCACTGCATACTGGGCCCCACAAAAAAAACCTCTCCCACCCATCCCAGCACAGGCCTGCCTGCTTCAGGCAACGGGGATGTAAAACGTGCACGTTTCCCCCTCTGTCCACACCCCCCTCCCCCCCCCCATTCCCTCGCCGGGAACAGAATGTGCTCTGCATTGTGCCGGAGTCTAACCCTATGGATGTTACGTCATCCAAGAGGCCCACCTCACAGTTTTATGACTGTTCAGAGCGCAGAAGTTAACACCAGCTGGATAAAAAGAACTTCATTCTTCATCCGACACAATTTCGAAGAATTCTTTAATAAAAAGAAGATGGGTGCTGTGGTTTAGGGCAGGATATGAGGAAAATATGCGATGACGTTGTTAAATATTGTGATGACGAGATTGCGTTAAACAAATATTGAAGTTTACGCATTTCGTTTACAATGTCTTTCTGCTTTTGGAACACTACAAACATAGCCCCTAGACAATGAATAGCCAATGCCCACTGAATAAAAAAAAAAAAACAACAACATTATTTCAAACATGCTTTTAATGAAGTAATTATGCATGAACAGCCAAACAATTTAACGGAACATTAATTTAAATAAATACTATTTATCGCAGTTCAATGTGCAATGTGTTTGTCTGGCATGTTCACATCTCGATGGTGATAAACATATGGTACAGAGTGCAGCCCTAGCGTGGTTCACCTTCGGTAAGTCCTGCAGCTGCCGGTGGTCTATGATAATGTGGTGGACGGGAGAAGCCAGGGGGCAGAGGGGTGCGATAGACCCAGGTGTGCAGCAGCTCTTTACACATCAGTGTACAGATTGCTGGGAGGACAAAGGGGCCTTCACAGCTACAGATATCTGCTAGCTAATTAAATGCTACTACATCCACTGATCCAGCAAGCCAGATATTTAACCATCACATCAGCGTCCCCACATGAGTCATAATTTCATTCTGTGCTGGGATATTAAATGGCCAGTCAATCAAGCATGTCCAGACAAGTTCAAGAGGACGGTTCACATTCCAGTTATATCACTCTGCACACGTATATGCGCAGGATCTCAAATATCAGCACCTGAACTGTAAACTAAACAATAAAACTGAAGGAAGGAAGACAATGGCCACACATTCAGTTTGATTTTCCATATTCATTTCACAGGCCAACACTGTTGCATCCTGATCCAATTTCAGTTTATGCGCCCTCAAGATCATGTACAATGTATATACCATGAGAGGTTAATTTAATTAGCAGTCTCATTGAGTCTGACTTTCTCATTCCCTCATCTTAACAGACTACCATCTGTTTATCAGGTCAGAGCTCAAGTTAGCAAAAACCTCCAAGAAAGAATTTACGGACAAGACCGCTCTGTCCAGCCTAATTGAGGATTGCACTAGAAAAGGATTTCTTTCCCCAAAATTCAATAAGAATACCGATTTCCCATCAGAATTCTGGTGTTGATACAAAACACACCTACGACACCTCCTTTATCATAGCTATGGATGTTACAATATACTACACTTCCTTATCATAGCTAAGGACGTTACATACATGCGCATGCATTTCACAACTGCGCAGCTGAAGGTACTTTGGAGGAGGTCAGAAAGTTCTGCCCTGAGACAGTGAGCAATCAAACCAGGGGTTTGCACAGCATGGAGACAGACATATGGTGATAGCACTGAAGACATCAGCCTGACTATAATAAGCTACAGATGTAATTCCTTAAAAGCCATTTGGAAATGGAAGGCATGGAAAAGGGGCAACGGAAAGTTGGGGTACTCCCAATACTGTTCCTTTTTTCAGTTAAGATTGGAAACTCCTGGTAAAGCATGAAAGCATGAGGATTGTAAACTATATCACTTGTCTAAGGTTTGGAGCTGACTTTACCACCAGTAAAAAGAAACCATTTAAATGTAGGTTGGAAATTAATTTTGTTGTCTTTTTCCATTGCAAAACATAGGCAGGCTAATATGTGACTCAGCCTAAACCTCATCTGGCTTTGTGCCTTTACAACCACTGACCCAGAAAACTCTTTGACACAGAGGCAGGCACCAAAGGTCTCATAACTCACGAGGATTGCTTTCTAGATTCACTCTAACATATGGAATCTATGTTAAACCCAACAGGTTTGAGAATGTGAGCATGAGAGAGGGGAGAAACCAAGAGAGAGGTAGTTTCCCAGCACCCACAGCCACTCTGAACAAATAGAAATGACTTAAACACCCACTGGACTGGGGTTACTACAGGTTATTTTACTGTACTAGGAAACCACAAACTTCCTCACTTGGTAGTCATACTGCCAACTTGTGACATTGGTGTCAGTGTCACAGCACCATACTAAAGGTGCCTTAGTCCTACACTAATCAGGCTTACGACCAAGGTCAACTGATAGCATTCACTCAGCAATCAAAAGTAAGAACATTTGTAAGAAAACGCACAAAGATAGATAAGTGTTAACTATATGCACAAAAATATGCATGTAATCAATTCACTATTAATTTTTACATTCTGGCTGAAAACAACTCCAGGAGGTTTCACCACAGCATATCTTGGATTTTTTTTTTTCTTTCTTTATTAGACAATTAGACAATGTGTAGAAAATGGTAGAGCCATTTAAAGTTTGCCGGCTGTCGCAATGAAAAACACATCATGTCACAAAATGTGATGTTTAGAGGTCCATAACTTTGTACAGAAAAGCCATAAAGCTTTGTAAATGTGTATGTAGGGATAATTGTGGATGTAGACTTCATATCTTGCCTCAGAATAGAAACATCTACTTTCAAAATGTGTCAAGTATCCTACCGGGAACCAATTTTGAGGGGCCATATCTCCAAAAGTAAACATATTTTTAGTGTAATTCTTTTGTAAGTGAGTCATCTGAAAGCACACTCATTGTGTGAAGATAAACACTTCACTAATAACATTAGCTGAGTTATGGCCCATATTATTCAATTTGGGGATTTTTGGCAAATTTAAACCCACGCAGAAACCAATGTCTGAAATTTCACCTAACTATTGACACTGGATATGTTGAAGTTACATCCTTAATCAATCTTGTAGAAAGATTTAGCTTTGGCACTTAGTTTTGGCCATGGATCATATATCTCAACTATTAGTAATGTGATAAACGCAATGACAAAGTGCTCTCAGTTGACTCATTTATATATATATAATAATACCCTAAAAATATGGAATTGGGATGTAAACTTCAGTAAATGTCCATGTGTATGGATGGACCTTTTGTAAAACTGTGTGTGTTGTTGATCTTTGTGTGTGTGTCACTTTCTAATACAATTGAACCGCCATCAAGAGCTTCCAGTATCCCTTCCTGTCTAAGGCCACCTGAGCACGCTTACCTGGTCTGCTCCTGCAGGATGAGATGTGGCTCCACGAAGAACTTGACCCTCAGCCTCAGCCGACAGGGTGTCAGGTTGTCCATCTGCTGGGAGATCCTGTTCCTCAGATTCAGCCACAGGCTCTCCCCTTTACTGCCACTGAACTGCAGCCCAAAGTAGTCTGTCTCGATGATTCCCAGTTTCCTACACACCTGAAAAAAGAAAGGAAAGGACTGAGGAAGGGTTTATCAGTTATCACCGTGGCAACCTCTGCTATCAACTTGAACAGTGCAGACAAGAATGTGCCCCCTTCCAAAGCAAGTGCTTGCTTGTTAGCACAACAAGCCATGAGAGGCAGTGATCCCAGCCAACTGAAACTCCATCCCTGGGTAACTGTAGGTTGTAGGTTGCCCTGCAGTGCTATACTATCACTTTGTATGAGTCAAAGTCGCCAGAATTTCTGATGACCAACTGCATAAATAGATATGAAATATGTGAAACATAGAAGTTGCCCAAGATAGAAGCATCACCAAACCATGGATAATTTAGCACCTAATCATTTATAGAATAAAATAATTTGGACAAATAAGCTTTTTCCAATTCATCCTAGTAAAGTTGAAAAAGCTTATACAGTGATCACCAAAATCGCATCCCGTTTGAAGGTGTAATGCATTGGGGAAATATATGGGGGAGGGATTAATTGTTTACTGTTAGAAATGCACATCCTGTAGCTACCCAACGCATGAAAAAGCTGTACACTTAGCTCCCAATTGACAGAACGAAAAAAGACCGGAGCTGTTACGTAACCGGTAGCGCGCATTCAGAATGCGCCGAGATGTCTGAATGGATCATTCACGCGATCCACATGGACATTCATATTTAATTAAACGTCCAAGCGATTGACTCTGCTAAAAAACACTCGCTGTCCCATTTGTGGCCAATTATTAAAAAACGCAGTCCCTATACTTGTGTGCAGTAAGCTAACATAGCCAGTATGAACAGAAAGCGCGATTTAAAAAGAATAATACAATAAATATAATGACTAATAATAATAATATATCTAAATAAATAAAAGGTATGAGACTATGCATGAAGTCTAGCGTCGAAAGAGCTCATGGTTAGAACTATCGAGTAACTACACATTTTCCAAACGTAGGCTATTTTTTTTTAGTTTCCTTGATATAGCTTCATGGAATACATAGGCTATGAAAAATTCAGTGTCATCAACCATTGTTCAACCAGCATACAAATCGCCAAGCCAGTATCAAGGTTTCAAACAGTGCCTTGGGATTTTCTCTTCATTCTGCTACAAAACGTGAATTGCACAAGCTACAACGGTGCTGCAAACATAGGCTTATCAATAATCTTACATAGTCTTCAGACAAAACAGCAAGTGAGGAAGTTACCTAAACTCTAGTGCACCTTACCAACCCTCCAACTTTTAACGAACAGAATATCTTTAAAGTATCACACAGTCATGCAATCAATCAGTCATTATTAAACTTATTGTCACCACAGATAGATGCTTGCGTACGAAAAAGGTATGCTACCAAACGAATGGATACCACACAGTCGCCTACCTTGTTCAGACAGTCCTCTCCATTCGCCTTTGCATCAACCTCCACCTCCATTACCACTGAATCCGGACGTGTTATATGGCAAAGCATTTTGGATTTAATAAAAGTGTCTTTGGTTTCGCCTTTCTTGATGAAACGTAAAGGAACGAGTCTCGTTATTTGTCTCGGAAGCCCCTACATCAAGACATGCATGTCTTTCCAACTCGTTCTGAGCACGGCTCTCAGCACTTACTATTTTAATGCATTGCGAATAAGCACCGCCTGCAAAACGTCATACCGAAGCATAAACACAGCATAGGCTATTTCTCATGCAAGCGACGACGGATCTACTCACTAGAAATGGCAGCATGATAGCCAATATATTGGAGCCCCCTTGTGGCAAATGCAGAAGATTGACTTGACGAGTCGCGATACGTAAGATATTATTCCATACCATAGCTGCCACAGTTTTCCATCTATTTTAGATTTTTGATTTGTTTATAGTTTATAATATTAGGTGTATATGGAAGCCCAAGTTACTAAAGACGTCATTAGCAACGTATATCAGGTTACCATACCCTACGATTCGCATCGTGTTTAAAGTAAAAGAAAACTGCACTCTGAAAAATGGGCTACTCCTTTGACACCGAGTTGAATCCAGGCTGGTTCATTTTTATTACCTACTTTTCCAACTACTGAGCTAGAACCTGTCTGATTAATTACACCCACTACATCCACTGCAGACCTGGAGCCAGGCCAGTTGATTTCAATCTTTTTGAGCTGCCCCATATCAACTCCTCACGCATCGGATAATAGTGTTGTTATGCTACTTACAAAGGAGCGGAAAGTGGAGCTAATAGTTGTGTGGTGTGCTTATGCCGATATGGACAATAAATGACAACTAAGGAGATAAAGCCTGAAACGAGAAAGACTAGACAAAATAGCTGCTTAAAGTGCATATGAAGCTGTGAAAAACATTTTCAACCAAAATATCTATTTACGGTAAACCAATCATATACAGAGAATCTTGGTTCTTTCCTCTTAATTTACACAAAATGACTCCCCTGGTATGACCCTGTAAAGTCATGGTATGCTACATGGCATTACTGCTATTAATATACTTGAAAAACCATTGATTTTTCTGAGCCTGAAGAAACATTGGACAAAGTTGTATCAGGCAATCAATACAGAGCCTTTAATGTTGTGTTCATTTATGGTTTCCCCATGTTGCCCATGTTATACTGAAATACAAAATGCTGATTACAAGTTGTGTGCCAGAAGGACAGCTCATTACATCACCCTGGGTGACTCCATCTCCCTCAAGGTATGTACAGGCATAGAAAACCAATGAACAGATACTGTGATGTCACCTGCATTTCGATAAGGGATGTGTCACTGATAGCAGAGATGATGTCACTAAAGACAGCTAACCAATGAGGCTGCTGGATCCCCAGTAATATGTGTTTCTTTTGGGAGGGAAGCATCTTGAACTAAGCTGTGTATCACAATAGCACGAAGTTAAAACCTGTTTGTTCTGTTTCTGGATAACACCATCAGAGAAAGGAGAAATGACAATTCAATTGGTTTGCAAGTCCAATGAACATAAATCACAAGCTCAACTCAAGAATCCAGAGTGTGAAGACTCTGGGATGGCAAGGATGATCAAACTCTCGCCCGTATGCTGCAGTGTGCCGAGAGCTGGGCAATGTTGTCAATTTCTGCCTGAATGGCTCTCAGGTTGCTGGTCATTCTACCACTCAAAGTGTGCAGTGAAGAGGAAGATAAACAGAGCACAGGAAAGCCAAGAGTTTTCACTCTCAGAAGTCAGTTTATCCAGTGGCTCTCATAATGCTAATGTGAGACCCGTGTCCCACCAACCACGTGATCGATCGTCCAGTGATGCGTCCAGCACGTGTGGTCTCACCCTGCCTGTGGAGAGCAGGAAGGAGATGGGTCCTCCACCTGATAATGTTGTATGCCTCGCTAAACAAAACGACCCAATCAGGAGTCAGCACATTGTGGAGATAGCCCCTGCCCCCTGGGAGAGGGACGCTGTTTTGCGTGTGGAGCTGTGGGACTTGGGGCGGGACTGTGGAAAGCCACGCTACAGAATGGAGTGGGAGCTCTCAGAGGGGTTCACGCTGTTGGGAACAGGTGTCTGGCTCTCCAGGATTGTCAAGTGAAAATGAGATGAAACAGGTAAGAGGCTCTGGCTGCACAGGCTGAAAGAGAACTGGGGGTGCTTGTGTGTTGCAGTGGTTAAGGAACTGGGATTGTGGTCAGTAGGATTGCTTGATTTACCTAAAAATACATTACAGTGCTCAAAGAAAATAATGTCATATTTTAGCAAGATTTGATACTGAGAGTATGTTCTGTATATACAAAAGTAAAGCAAAAGGGGAAATGAACAATCATTCTATGAACCATAGAATGGTTCATCCTACTTTAAAAGCGTGATTTCAATGTTGAGAGGTTACTTTGAACTATTCTGTAACCTAAAGGGTAACATCAATTCTGCTCATCAGCCCAGTGATGACCAGGGAAAATGTACGTCACTGGCCCAGGTTTTCTTTTTTTCTTTTTTGCATTCATTCCATTTTTAACAGTGCCATTTTCAATCACTATGGTAACAAGTGGTGTCCTACATTTTCCTTTACATGTACAGTATATTCTTCCTGGTTCATGTGAGACAGCTTCCTAAGAATGTTTGAGTTATGGTTTCTTCAGGTCACAGCATTGCTCAGATCCAGTCTGAATGAATGTTTTATCTCTTGTTTTATAACCTTTGATTCCTTTTGATGATATAATGTGTCTCTGTTAAAGAAAAGCCATGCAGTTTACATGGGTCAGTCTCCGATGCAGATTAGTGTCAATTAATTGTGTGCAGTGTGTATACAGAACCTCTATACCCTCACATAACAGCCTAGCCTGGTATGTACATGCTGATAAAAATGTGTATTGAGGGTTGTATAGGCCTGTTCATACATGTCCCAGTGTGAAATATGTTTTGATCCCTGACCTCTGAAAGACTAGTGGAAGCTCAGCATTACCAATTTTTTCCTGTTGTGTCTCTTTTCAGTCCTACAGAAACAAAGATAAATCCAGCTGGGCAGGGTGGCATGGGGGAAGACTTACAGGCTCTCAACAGCTGTCTTCTGTATGTTGCCGTACCTGTAACCCATGACTACATCACAGATGCTCACCTCTCTAATGTGGAAAGCTCATCGCCAGCCACTCCACAGAACATACCTAATGAGGACCTGGAGGCAACCTCACCATCGATCCCCAGATTTTATTCTTAGTCTTTATTTGAATGTAAAAACTGAAGCAAGCAGTCTGCAGGGAAACTAATGATGAAATCCAAACAGTGTACAGTTGCTATTCAAAGCAAATCGAATAATCGAACAACGCACATTGTCTTTAAATTAAAACAATTAGGTGTTTCCTGTTCTCAACCTCTGCGACTTTTGTGTCAGTGCTTCATGATTGTTTTAGATCAAATTCATTTCTGCTCTTATTTCACTATATCTGCATGGATGTACTTCACCAGGAAATATGAAACCAACATTGTCGCTAAACAAGCAAGACAATGCCTCTACCTCTACAAAATGGAAACTTTTGGCCGTGCAGGCCCTGATGATGCAGGTGCTGACAGAATGTCCAGTCAGCACCATATGTACAGCTGCCAGCTTTAGAGATACTGGGAATGCTCTCCGCACAGACAGCTCAAAACACAAACAGAAGACCAAGCTCAGCACAAAACATGGTCATGAGTGTAATATTAAAATTATGTAGGTTAACAATGTTTTACTTTTATGATTAGATAGCAAAATAAATTCTTGAAAACAGTGCAGTGTGCTGTTACTTGAACAATGTTTGTTATTCTGGATGTTATTCAGCAAATTGTATTTGAAATAAAACTGTGTATATGACATTAAATGCAGACTGTCGATGCTTTAATTTGACGATATGTGCATTAATATGGGTGGTAATCGGTGTAAGAATTACAGCCAATTTTATACATAATACCCCATTCTAAGGGAGCAAAAGTCATTAGACTATAAGATGCTTAGCTGTTTTTGGCCATCTGCTTGTCTTTGCATTATTAGTGAATGTACAAGAAAATTAACAAAATGTTGTTATTCTTGTCTTCACTGATGTGACTGACTGCCAATGGCAGCACTATGACACATTTTGAAGTGTTCAGAAACATCTTATCTACTCTCTGCTCAGATCCAAACAAATGCCTCAAAACTCATTGGATGGTGCCTTACCTTGCAGCAGCACAATGACCCCAAACATACTGCTAAAGCAACAAAGAAGTTTTCCAGGGCCAAAAACGAATGTTTTCTCTGACCAAGAAAAAACAATTGTTGAAGATTGAATTGAAGGAAAATATGCAGAAACAAACAGGTACTAAAGATGGTTGCAGTACAGTCCTAGAAGAACATTGCCACATAAGATACCAAGCACCAATAATTGAGTGCAAATAAGCACTAAATGACCACTATTTCAGATTACATTAATTTGTCCAATTATATTTTATCCCCTAAAATCAAGATACTATGTATAAAAAGGGCTCTAATTCCTACATGGATCACCCAATGTGACTGTCCATATCCTCTTAAAGTTCACTTTTACCTCAGCACAGGACTAAGACAACAAATATAATGTCACTACTCCACTACTTATTCACTGAACTTATTCACTTTGATTGTGATATACATGTATTTAGTATTTTTTTTAAAGCATTAAGTTGTATGTCAGTGGCCACATATGAGCCCGTGAACACTACAGACAAGCCTGCACCGCGTCAACAACATTTAGGACCGGCCAGAAATACTTCAGTATGGAAGGCGGTGCCTAATGCTCACGTGATAGAAGCAGGAAGTTAACGGAAAAGGTCATATGGGAAACGACGACAGGATCTCCTGAAAGAGATGAGCTTACACATGTCAAAAATTGACATTTATCCCAAGGATTTGAGCAGCACTATCCGAATACCCAGTATTTGATCTTATGTGAAATTAAAGCAAAGTGACAGCAGTTGTAACGAACACAAAGGTAAATTGCATTGATAGCAATTAGGGGGCCAGTTTGCAAATAAAGAAGAAAAAAAGGAACTGAAGATGTTTGAAAATTTCAGAGAAAGGTTGCAGACGGCGCATCAAGACTTTACGACTGGGTTAGTATATAAATGTGTAGTCAGCTAAGCACACTGATAGTTCCTGGTTTGCTTTTCGCTACGGTCATGTGTCGCATAGTTATACAGTAACATCAGTTAGCGGCAGCTATCCTGCTTAGTTTGCACAAGCCGACGTGTATGTTTTTGCTAGCTATATTTCATTTAAGGTAACGTAACTTCAAAACTAGCATAGCCCACTATCTTCCAGATATGTTAGTATCCTGGTTAGCTTGCAGAGTTGAACAAATTAGGACCTTGGTTGCGCTGTGATTAGTAAAGTAGCACAAGTCAAAGTTAATCAAACCACGATAGCCATCGATTTTAAATTGCACATCAGTAATGTGAAAGTCACATTACAGTTTGATAAGCATTGTGACTTGCATTGCCTATTAGCCAACTAACGCTATAGCTAACGACTACATAGCACTAGATGCTGGCTAAACAGCCACGTCATTACCTAAGGTTAATTAGCTAGTCTAGCTATTGTACGTAAAACAATATTGGCTAGCTAGCCGATCAGGTAAAACAGATGTGTAAACTCTGACGTTAACATCCCAGATAACCTATTATAATACAAATTAATATCTTTATATCAAAAAATATAGGACAACTCATGCGACTTGTTTATATGGATAGGTAACGTTAGTGTAAAGTCAGAACAACGACCGCTACCCATAATCCGTGGCATTATCATTTTCAATTTTACCAGTCATGTAAGGTAGAGTTGTCATGAGAATTACCTCGGTTAATTAATCCTCTATCATTAATCTTTTTAGTGATACGAGTAGGCCTTATTTATTGCATTTCAGTAATTTCTCTCAATTTCCCCAAATTAATTAACAAATAATTAGTAATGCGAACCTAATAAGAACTTATATGTTTTCTTAAGTTAATAATAATGGTGTCGATTTCAAATGGGAAAATTTCGGAATGCTTGCTTTCTAGAATTGCATAGACGGAGTATTGCTTGTAAATAGCAGTCTGTGTCTCATGCCAACCCACATGTACAGTTTTTTTATTGGTCCCATTCCTTACTGACAAATATGGGGACCGCTAAATTGAAAAGCTTGCCATTCAATGCTTTAGTACCTACTCATATCCAATTATTTGGAAAATTTCAGGTTTAAGACGCTGAGTGACAAATCGAAGGAGGCCAAAATAAAGAAGAATCAGAGGTACAGTATGCACTGGGTAGTTTCCTATCCAAGCAGATTTGGCTCTGCAGGAAGAAACGATCAAAAGAAATAATATGTTTTTACAGTGCTGTTTTGTTCAGTGCTCATTTTCATTGTTGCACCTTTTCCATAAAATCTGTCTGATGTGTTTTACCACAGGAGGGAAGACAATCTTCCACATTTTTCAGCTGGAGTAGAACTACTGAGCCGGTATGTTTAGAACTACAACATCTCTTAAATGTTGAACCATTATACCGCATTTCAGAGACCGCAAAACATGAAATAATGGGTTGTATAGGTTCCAGTCATTATTTGTCACATGTCTTAAACATAATCGAACAGACTCATTAATAATGCTTTGCCTTTATTATTGTCCTCTTCACCAAAAACCGAAATGACTTTCATTTTTCTCAGACTTGCTACAAAAGTACTGCATGATTGTTGTTTATGAAATTACTGTACTTGCATTATTTATGTGCTAAGCAGATGTATTTGGTTAGGAGCAAATTACGTACCATTTGGATATGGTCTCATCTTTGGATTTCCTTGCCATGCTACCTCACTCTTTGAATGTTTGCCTCTCCTGGTTTTGCATGAACTTGGAATTTCCATGGTCATTGTTGGTTGGCGATGACATGCTCTTTTGTTGCCTACTCTGGGGGGGAAAAAGTACACTTTTGTGATGGTGCTGGGAAATTTGTAGATATATAATTTATACTTTATGGCATATTTATTTGTCTTTGTATGTGCACTTGGAGCAGCAGAAGTGCTGATCCAGCTTGTGCAGGTTTCCCTGAGACAGTGAGCAGATGGGGCCTCATTACCTCCCTTGCATAGTGAAATTCTGAGATACTCTGACATCAGCATTTGTTTTGGGCCAGTGTTAACTGGCACATGGTTACTCTGACATCAGCATTTGTTTTGGGCCAGTGTTAACTGGCACATGGTTTCTCTGACATCAGCATTTGTTTTGGGCCAGTGTTAACTGGCACATGGTTACTCTGACATCAGCATTTGTTTTGGGCCAGTGTTAACTGGCACATGGTTACTCTGACATCAGCATTTGTTTTGGGCCAGTGTTAACTGGCACATGGTGTCGAGATGTAAGAATCCACAAGAAGATGTGAAACTGAAAGTGTTTTCTCAGAGTAGAAGGCCTTACTGGTCATTTGCCATAAAGTGAGAGTTTCCACTGTGACACTATTCAATTTCAAAACGCTTAAAAGTTTTTCGTCATTCAAGTCTTGGTGAGCTACTGTGTGCATATACATTTGTGAATATAGAGAAGAGATACACTTAGGGCAATTGTGTAAAATTGTTCCAGATGAAACCTTGGTAATCAAACCTTAGGAATCAACTGTCCATTCACATTTGAGTAAATCTGAAATGGAAATAGCTTGAAACTTTCCGAATACTTTTCAAATATGCACCTGCAGTGGTTGGTTATCAAGTAAAATATACATAAATTGAAAAGTGGCATTAGAGTAGTACATATGTTTGCTTATCAAGGTGCTTCAATTTGAATCTTCTGGTTTCTGTCAGTATTTAATCTGTTTTTTAATCATGGCGGACATAAATCATTGGTTGCAGCATTGCTGTATTTAATACTAATGTGGGAGGCTGATTACACTTTGTAGATGATTCCCAATGCTTCGGAAATAGTGCTAAAGGGCTTTAGCAGAGGAACACCAAGATCTCTTTCTCTCTCTTTTTATATAAGGTCTTATGTAAGTTAACTACAGTAAATAGTGTCCCTAACTGTACTCATGTATCATGTATAGCAGCTTTGTTGTGTAACTAAGACCAGCTCCTGTGTTACTTAAGAAGCTCCTGAGCTGATGTGCTTTTGCTTTGTTTCACAGGTATGAGGACACTTGGGTGACTCTCCACAAAAAAACCAAAGAATGTGCGAAAGCAGCAGAGGTGTGTATTCTTCATAATCTGTGCCTTTCACACCTCTTGTGACAGTTCACACAGAAGATGCACACACAATGACAGCAAGGATTAAGGGTCTAATTTGTGTTGAACACGTTCATGAAATGAAAATGTAAGTGAAATAGAGGCTGTTAATTCTGCATTTGAAACGTTTATTGGTACTGTCAGGGTTTAGGCCAAACTCTGAGTTTAGCAATATTTTTATTTATAACTTTGATTTGCTTAACACATAGCCTTGTACAGTTTGCGTTGACCCAATCATACAGATTGATGTATTTAAAAATATATTATATGGCATAATTTATTTATTTTTTTCAGTTTTGTTCATGACACAGCAGAAATGCACCGTATGTTATATATTACCGTAATCTTGGTTTATACTGTAACTCACTGTTTGTGGGGGCAGGGCAGGCTGGACTTTGAGCCAAGCTGCTTAGGATCACTCCGGTTGTATTGACCGTAAATTCAGTTCTTAAAGGCCAAGAGTGGAAAATAATTTCCCTTTTACCCACTAGTGTTGTGTCTAGAATGCAGATGACCCTGTACACATTTACTCATGTTTGTGCAGTACATCTCTGCCAGATGAAGAGTATGTGACGTGTGACTTACAGTATGAATATCTTAAATGTCAACAGTCATTTAAAGACATGTTAATCCAATAATATTCTGTAAGATTCATAAAAACGAAGAGAAGTAAATACAATGCTTTTATCTCAGTGAGAAACCTGTATTTCCAAAACAAGTTTTAAGGGAAATCATTTTCCCATTGACTTTTGAATCACAGGATTCAGATTCTGTCAGGACGTGTTTAGGACCCGGGTAGTGGTGGTAACCCTGTCTTTCACTCGCTTGGCCAGGCAGCTGACGGGGAGGTGGTCATGCTGTCCGGCCGTGTGTAGGACCTGGGTAACGGGTAGTGGTGGTAACCCTGTCTTTCACTCGCTTGGCCAGGCAGCTGACGGGGAGGTGGTCATGCTGTCAGGCCGTGTTTAGGACCTGGGTAACGGGTAGTGGTGGTAACCCTGTCTTTCACTCGCTTGGCCAGGCAGCTGATGGGGAGGTGGTCATGCTGTCAGGCCATGTTTAGGACCTGGGTAACGGGTAGTTGTGGTAACCCTGTCTTTCACTCGCTTGGCCAGGCAGCTGACGGGGAGGTGGTCATGCTGTCAGGCCGTGTTTAGGACCTGGGTAACGGGTAGTGGTGGTAACCCTGTCTTTCACTCGCTTGGCCAGGCAGCTGATGGGGAGGTGGTCATGCTGTCAGGCCATGTTTAGGACCTGGGTAACGGGTAGTTGTGGTAACCCTGTCTTTCACTCGCTTGGCCAGGCAGCTGACGGGGAGGTGGTCATGCTGTCCGCCCATTGGGAGAGGAGACGGGCAGCACTGGTGGAGCTACAGGAACAGCTACAGCAGGTCCCTGCCTTCCTCACTGATCTGGAGTCCATGACATCACGCATTGGTGAGTCTCAGCATTGTGTATGGGTGAGTCCCAGCCTTGTGTGAGGGAGTCTCAGCATTATGTATGGGTGAGTCTCAGCCTTGTGTATGGAGGAGTCTCAGCATTATGTATGGGTGAGTCAGCCTTGTGTATGGGTGAGTCTCAGCCCTGTGTATGGGTGAATCTCAGCATTGTGTATGGGTGAGTTTCAGCCTTGTGTGCGGGTGAGTCAGCCTTATGTATGGGTGAGTCTCAGCATTGTGTATGCGGGAGTCTCAGCATTGTGTATGGGGGAGTCTCAGCCTCAGGTATATGTGAGTCCCTTTTGGTGAGTTTCAGACTGCCTGCCTTGGAGAGTTGCCAAGGCAAAACAAGTTGTGCTTTAATTAAGGTGCATTATTTATTTGGAGACACCATTATTATCCAGAGTAATTTTCAAGCATTAAAAATATAATATAACTATTCCCAACCTGGACCATGACTCTATGGTCCAGTTCTGCCTGTTACATGGGTAGGGCTTCAGCCTGCTCCAGCAGAGTGGTGGCTGTGTGTTAAATGTGCCAGAGACAATAAGGAAGGTGTGAAGGTGAGTGCTTTATACAGGAAGCCCCGGGGTTCATATGGAATGCGTCATATTTTTTCTGTTCTGTATAAAGGATTTTTCATGTTTGGGTTGCTGCTCTGCTGTAGTAGCTGGCTGTGTTCTGATAGGAGACTCTTTCGACCGTGAGAGACCCCTCCAAGCGGTGGCTTGCTCTTGCTGGCGGTGCTGTCTGGCCCAGATTGATGGGAGGGACCATCACAGCTGCCTCGCACCAATCCAGACTGGCACTACCGGTGGGGGTTTGCACAGAATTAGACGCACTCCAAAAAGCATCAAGTCATCTCCTGCTATTTTATCTCTCCTGTTTACTTTATTAGCCAATGCCAGCTGGGAAGAGCTTTTTCTGTTGCGGTTTAAAACATGCACCGATAACATGGCAAAAATCTACTGCGTTTATGCGTTCGTCCATTCTGTCCACAGTGTGACAAATGTATGGGGGATATTCAGTCCTCTGACTGTATGCTTGATTAGTCAAATTTTTGAGAAGGGTTTGTGTTCAAATCAAACGCTCGACAGACATTCTTCCAGGAGTGGTTCGCTCTTTGATGTTTCTGTTGGAGAGTCTCTGTCTGACATCACAGGCCCAGCAGACTGGGGAACTTAGTGTGACAAAAGCAGATATGAGGCTGTGTTTTTAATCACGCTTCACTGTGTTGTCCTCACAGTCAAGCAGCCGTGTAGTGTAGTGCTGGGCCCCTGGGGTTTACTCCAGAAAGCTGTGGATTTTAATCATTGGTCAGTGCTCGATGCGAATATGTACTCCTAAGTAGAACACTTTCGGAGCATCCCAATTAGTTGATGTGGTCCTACGTTGTTTTTCCAGTTAGCACACCAATTTTCAGGGCAAATACTCCTAAGATGGGAGCACTGTCCTGTAGAGCTCTGTTGGCAGTGCTGTTGTGCCACAGCACCAGTCCAGTCCAGTCCAGCTGCGTACAGTAAGTGGATATTTAACCATTGACCTAACCCTGATGAACACATGTACTCTGACCTGTGTAAGCTACCATGGCTACTGGGGTCCACTGAGCAAATCAATAAATTAATATGTTTCCAGAGATGGTCATGGATAGTGGAGTTATAGTTAATAATTTTAAAAAGGGTCATTGGAGCGCACATCGGTTTTAGTTTATGTATAATTGCAGGAGGGGGGGTTCTGGGTCACTGATTAATTCTGCAAAACATGTGTAACTCCAGGAAGCTGCCTCAGAATATTTAAGAGTAAATGCTGTGTGGAAACCCCAACATGTCTGTCCTTAAAGGCTCCCTGCAAATGTGCAAGCAATCCTCCTCACCCGCTGTATTTGGTCCAATTTTAGGAGCCCAAACCTGAAAGATAATGCCAGTGCAATTTTAACATTGAATTAAAAATTATTCCTAATACCAAATACTGCAGTGATAGGCATTTGTGGTCGTGGACATCTACAATCATGAAGGTTTCGCATGTTGCTGTGAACTTGCAGCTGGTTGTTATTTGTGATTCAGGGTCCCCTCCAATATTCCAGTGGGCTGCTCTAACACGTGCACCTTTTGAAAGATTTGACAAACAGATTTTACAAGAAAACCCCACCAAAAACATGGTATGACAAAGTAAACTATTTGCCTTCAGTTTATAGAAATGTTATGGTTGCTGCAGTGCTTGCTTTCTCCACTAGATAAATTAACAAGTTTCCTATGTCTTGAAAAATTTCAGAAAACATGGAATGGCCTTCAGTTCTATACTTGTTTTTAAAATAGAATTGCAGGGCACTTGTTGAACAGAGCCACATAATGCATTGCAGCTGCATACATCAACCTAAATCAGAGGGCCGATTTCTAGAAGTTACCCTGGATGGAAGACCACAAAGCTTTATCATTTCCCAAAGTAAAGCATTTATATAAAATGGAGACCATTACATATAATTTAGTAACACTTCCCCTTCTTTGTTTATTGCATATTGCTTTGGTTTAGCATTGCCAAACTACTGATTGATCTGTTCCATGCCATGGACTTTTTGTGTGCTGCAGTTTAAGCAAAGTGTCCTAATAATTTAATGAAATAAAATTTAAACTGGGGTTTGACTGCCCTATCTGCGTTTAACAGTAGTTGTGCCTAAAAAAGTCCAGTTAGCATGAAGTGTGGAGAGTGGATTTGCTTTGCCATACCACACATTCCCCATCAATGCTGAGGGGTTGGGTGCTTTGCCTTTTTTGGGAAGATGTGCGTTGCGTGTCTGTGGGCAGATGCTTCACTGACAGCCAGGTGAGTTGCTGTCTGTGAAACATCTACTTCTCAGAGACGCACTGCTACTGTGATTTTGTCGCTGCTGTGTTTCTGGTGTCTGCTGGTTTTAGTATAGGTGATTTAAGAGCTGGGTCCCACTCCTAAAATGTCCCTCGGGATGAATAAAGTATCTATCTATCTATCTATCTATCTATCTATCTATCTATCTATCTATCTATCTATCTATCTATCTCAGATCTGTTAGACCGGGCCCCTCACCCCTTTGGTTTTAATGAATGACAAATGATTTGCTCTTGCACCTCTTTTTCTGATGTGCTTGTTAAATACAATTAATTCGTTTATTGTATTATATTGTACTGGTTTCAGCTTGGGGGTGGTTCTTCCCACTGTCTTTTGGTCATATATGATTACCTTGTTGCACAGTGGATCAGTCTGAAGCCAAGTGCAACTACACTAAACTGTCACTAGGGGGCAGCCCACCCTACCGCTTTTTCAGTTTCAGGTTTAACTGGTAGATGTGGTGTGCCAGTGCCACCCCGCTTGTGCCTGTTGTCATGGGAAGATAAATCTAAAGATTTAAAAAGGGTTCATCAAGAAAGTGCTCTCAAGCTGCAGCGCGGCCTCTGTGATTGTGGGCCTTTAATCAGGATATTTTCAGTGTGGCTGCTGACCAGAGCTTCCTGCCAAGTGGGATCTAACCCCTCAATTTCCCTATGCCCGTGTGAGGCACACTGGTGAAAGACACTTCACTTCTCTAATTAGGCTAAAGCATAGCATAGAGACTGACTGACTGACTGGGGGAGAGGAAAGCATACCAGCCTTGATATTATTATTATTATTATTATTATTATTATTATTAATATTATTAATATTGCCATAACTACTGTTACTATTGCTATTGTTATTGATGTAGTATGTCAAATACAGTGTCTGAAGATGCTCTAACACTGAATTATTGTAACCAATCCATTTTCAGAAGAGGTACACAAAGACTAATGTTCCTTGTGACAGGAAAGGAAACAAACTGATCAAATGGCAGTGACATGAAATGGAGTGATTTAGAGCTGGAAAAGACTGAACAGAGAGTCAGATCAAATCTCAAATCTCCTTTCATATTCACAGTATGAGCAAAAGCCACATTGTGGCAAATCTGTCCGATGTTTGTGTGCTGTATTTGTATCGGTTTGTTGTGCAGTGCCTGCTGTACCCCTGACCTCTGACCCTGTCCCGCAGCACACCTGGAGGGTGACTTTGAGGAGATGGAGAGCCGTATGCTGGTCCTGGAGGACCTGTGCAGCCAGTGTGAGCAGCAGCGCGTCAAACACTACCAGATGCTGCAGCTGGAGAACTATAAGAAGAAGAAGAGGTAACACAGCGCCACCTCCTAGAATAGCAGTGTCAGTTAGCGCTAGTTGTAGCTATTTGGCTAACGCAAAGGAAAACGCCAACATTTTGGGCAATATACCTGTTTTCGGACTTACCCAGACTGGCTCAATTTCCATGTTAGCGTAACGTGTTTGAAATACATGTGCGTGAAAAATTTAAACGTGATACTTTTTTTCCGCCACGTTTATTTCAAATACACATGATACCTCGTGCAAATAAGACCACTTCGGAGTTTCTGTAAGGTTTATTTATTCACTTTAAAGGAGGTAGGCTACTGACTCCTATAGTCCTTTAGGCTTAAAGTCTTTATGCTAAGCTAACATGTTATGCTAACATGGAAACTGAGCCCGTGAATACACAAAAATTAAATCCAACATCTCGTCTTAAGTCTGGGTAAGTCGGAAAAAAAGGTATATTTGCCAAAATATTGGTGTTTTCCTTTAAAGAGCATTAGAAACAAGTGTTGAATGCAAATAGCACATAATTAAGTACAAAAATATGGCAGAAAGCACAAACTGGCCAACCCATCAGTGACTTTTTAGTGGTTGCAGAATCTGATGCCCGTACAAAGGAATTAAAATGTGTCAATGATTCAATAAAATGTAGAATAATTCTTTGCATATCCAAATTCCAGATTGCAGTGATCATTTGGGCTGCTAATGTTATTTATTTTTTCACATTTTGTGTGACCACAGTGTCTCAGTGCAGCTGGCTCATCCGCTCCCTGCAGAGAGGAGCAGCCCCATTCACTTTTATTTGTTACTGTGAATGGCGCAGATTAGAATCTGAACAGGATAGGAACAGTGTGGGAATGACGGTGGATGCTGTGGAACGGGGTTGCATTCAGATCGTCTCTGAAGCAGGGAAAGGCTTTGCCGGAGCTGAACCTCTGCCGTGGCTGGGGCAGTGGGGTGGTAGAGAACTGAAGAAATGAGAACGCAGTTGTGGGGTCTGGGCAAATGCTTGCAATTACGAGGCAGAACTGACAGCAGTCGTGTGGCCCTGAGGTTAATCCCTCTAATCCCCTTTACTGACTGGCTACAGTCTCCGTCCCCTCACTCTGTGGCTAACCTGCTGTAAAGGGATTTCCATTGTACTAATTAATTGCAGGAAGACTAATTCACAAGAGAACTGTCTGCCTGTCTCTTTCCCCCTCACCCATTGCGTTTATCTCTTTCCTCGGTCAATTTTCTCATTTCAGCTCCCTTTATTGGAATGACAAATATGCTTTTGTTTTTCCCTAGGCCTTACAAGTCGAACAATGCCCTGTCACAGGAAAATAATAACCAATTTCTAGTAGTTTGTAATGTAATGTGTTAAAATAACATTTTAATCAGGTGGAGCAGAAAGGAATAGCAGTAAAATGTAGAAAAAATTATACACAAAACAGAGTCAGGAAAAGGTCATGGTTAGAAATGTGACTTTGTCACAAAAACAGTGGTGAGGCAGCTCAGATTATTTTCTGAGGAGGATAGGTAGTTTATGTACAGGGCTTATGAGTGTCTGTTATTTTGGCTAAGTAACACAGCTCTTACTTCCATATATTTCTCAAACTATGAACAAATTAGCAATATAATATTTGCTGTGGTTTGCTCATATTTAAGGTCAAATGTATATGGTCTGTGGTGCAGTGTATATGGTCTTCTGGAAGCAATCCAATTTGATTTTTGCTAAGTGTTTGTGGTTGTTACAAAAGTCAAGAAGTCTTGTATTTATAATGCCTCGTAAAACCTTCTGCAGATTTCTGCGTGAGCACACATACGTACACACACACACGCACACACATGCACACACATATACGTGTAACTTAGTAGCTGTTAGAGTCAAATCTGTGTGTCCTCTTAGAAATTGACGTTAGTAGTTATGCACTCCTTGTCAGGAGAGCACACACTGAAGACCAGAGGAGTAGTTTTAGCACCTCCTGCTTTTTGTGCTCTGTCTCAGAATCTCTTTGGTATTCTCTCTGCACCATTACCTTTTCTGCTCTGGAGGGCTTGCTGTTTTTAAAACTGAGAGCTCTTGGTCTGTCACTTAATGCACCAACGTTTTTAGTTTGATATGGTGAACCACACATTCAGTTGACCAGTGGATTGCATTGATTGGCTAATTCCAATGGCACACTTCTCAGTTTATCTTTCTGTTTTTCTAACTCTTGTGTTCTCTCTCTCTCTCTCTCTCTCTCTCTCTCTCTCTGTGTGTCTCTTTCTCTCTCGTGAGACAGAGTGATCACTCCCTTCTGGAAATTTCACAGCTAAAAATAGCATGGGAAAGGAGTGAAGAGATTGTGTCTGGAGGGCTGAAGGCAGGAGTAGTGTGTGTCATGGTGGCACTTAAATAAAGAGATGTGTGACTGAGTGCCAGGCTCGGTCAGGGCACAACCAGAGGATGCCCTGCATGGCCATAGAGTATAGCTATCCAGCATTAAAACAGACTGTACAAATACATTCAGCATATCATGAATAATGCAGCTCAGATTAACAATGAGCTGTATCTGTCACAATGTGAACACATATTTCCATGTATTTATGCATATGCAAACCCTGCACGTCGAAAATGACATTTCAGCTCTGTCCGTAGTCATGTGACCAGCGCCCCGCTTGAGCAGAGCGCAGAGTCCTGCAGGAGCGACCCGGGAGCATCCGAGTGTTACTTAAAGAAAAGTGGGTCATGCCTTCATGCTAATGCCACTCCGCTGCATCCAGACCTTTCCCTGCATCTGCTCAGTCATCCACACCACAGCGGCCCCTCCTGAGTTCTGTAATCTGCTGAGAAATAGCCGGGGGCTAGTCATTTACATACTGCCTGAGGCCCTTTGCATATCAAATCTCCTATTTTTAAAACAGAGGTTTGTCTTCAATGAGAGATCCAGGCCCTTTGAAGGTCTGGCTGTGTTGAATGGTCTGATTCCAGCCCTGTTGTGCCCATTAGAGGCCCAGACTGAAGAGAGCTTCCTTCTTTTCTGGATGGCACAGAAACAGAATGCAGGGCTGAACTGAAATGCTTTCATTTCAAAGTATCAAGGCCAGTGGTCTGAATTCCCCTGCCTTCTCTGTGCTGTTTGAGCTTCTCAGGGCATCACACTGTGCCTAATAGGTGTGGAGGGAGGGTTCTGTGGGGGAATAAGACCCAGGACAGAGTCTCTTAATGGATGTTTACCTGCCGTGAGCTTGGTGCATCCAACAACGCTTTCCTCAAGGTTCACTTTCCTTTACTGGACTTGCAGAGATTTGAATTTACATGCACTAGATACATTTGGTGTTCGATGACAGCCTGAGATGACCAGAGAACAGCCCAGGGCCGCCAGTCCATCATCCTGTGTGCCCTCCCCCTGTGTGCCATTATGCACTGTTTTCACAGTACTGCTCACTTTTATAGCTCAGCGCTAACTGCTGCTGGTCAGCTGATGATGCTCTGCAGAAGTGAATCGTGAGCATGTGTTCCAGCTTAAAAAAAACTTTGTTTACCATCCATCGGGAGATGCATTCCATTTGTGAATGTGAAACGTTTTTAGTGGTTTTCAGTTGTTTAGAGCAGATTTCTCCTATGATGCATTGCTGTGTTTTATGAGAGTGTACCATAGGGCGCTCTTTCATGGTCTATCTCTCCCGAAGCTGGCTGTGTTTTAGCACATCTTACTGGTTCAGAGTCCTTTCGCTTGACAGCATTTCTCTGATATTGCATCATATTTTCTGCCTTTCGGATAATGCGTGTTGTACAATAGTTGCCTTTTTTTAATGGGATGCCCCTTGAGAAGTGATCTTTGATGATTGTTTAGTATTCCTCATTGGGTACTGGCCTTGATTCTAACTGACATACACAGTTAATCAGTCTGGACTCTTGTCTTGCTTGTTGTTGAATACTGCTCTGGATTTGACTTTTTGGGACATTTTCTTGTGCAAGAAGCATCTAGTTGAGTGGATATTACAGTGTGCTTTTGGACCTAGAACAAAACTTCTGTGAATCCATTGAGATGAATAAAAAGTAATTAATTAATGAAGTAAAGTAATAATGTTTACATGCGTAGTAGCACAATCACCGCATATACTTTACTGAGGACATGGATCTGTATTAGGGATATACAGAGATCCTGTATCCTGCATAAGCAGAGGATCCATGTGACCGAGGCAAGGGAAATGTGAGTGCGCGTTCATCCCGGTGCCTGCATTCACATCACCCTTATTAGCATGATAGCCTCGGGCCAGTGTAGCCCAGTGTTAAAGTGTGTTTCTACAGTAGGACACAGATTACTCTGAGCTAATAAGCTTCATTTGACCCTTCTGACTCACTTCTCTTGGAGTTTATTAATTTTCCCCCGCAGCAGCCTCGGGGCTTCGAGTGTTTATCCCTGAGAATGATTGCAAATTGAGCTCGGAGCGCCGGTGCGCCCTGCTGAAGCCGTCGGAGTTCACCAAGGCTGCCATGCCACAGTGCGGGGATGCCATGGGAACGTGTCTCAGGGGTCGAGAGGTTAAATTAACTGTGTTTGGTCGATGGTTTTCTTGGGTAACTTTGCCTTGGTGCGAGGCGGTCCTCTATCCACTGCTGTGAACGGATTTGTGGAACATAAGCTAGATTTACAGCTTTTTTTATCCTTAGGATAATGGTATGAGATTAAACCATCTGACGTCTTTAAGTGGACACTGATAGCAAATTTCACATTTCAAAGTTGATAATGTATGTGGCTCTGTGTGGTTTTAAGTGTACATTTCACAGTTCCTGCAATCTCTATAAAAGATGACAGTTCAAGGAACACAATTATGAAAAAACAAAATGTTCACTCAATTTTTAAAATGGCTGCAATATGTGTTTTTATTGAAAAAGGAAATCTTGGTGTTTATGAGCCAGCCTTGCAGCATGTTTGTAACTGAAGGGCCTGCTGTAATTTGGGCAGGCCCACTAACTGAAGCCCATATGAACCCTGTACATGAACTGCACAGAAAGTGCTTGAACACACAAACATTATTGGAACTCATTTAATGGAAAAAAAAACAAAAAAACATTTTGATTTGGTTAATCAGTTTGCTTAATCAGTCAAAACATTTTGTATTCATTTTTGAATAATACATTTTTCCCAGAAATTGTGATTCCAAGCTTTTTATTATGCTAACACATATGATGGTAAAGTCAACTTATTTCAGTTTTTGTCAGTACCCAACAAATTTAACGTGTTGCCAGACAAGACTGGCTGTTTCCATTGCTTTTCAGACAATTTGTATGTACTGAGCTGTTGGTGACTATCATGGATACCAACACTATGATGTGTTAGGATTTTAAATTGTGTAATCCATAGAGGCTGAACTTCTTTCCCCTGTACGGGCGAGGAAAACCTCTTTTTGTGAGCCACCTAGTACAGAGTGGTTTTGCATGCTTTAATAATGAGTATTTTAGCAGTATAGTGCATCATTGATATATTTATCCATTACTTTATTAAATGTGTTTGACATCAACATCTGACATCAAACCATGTGTTCATTCATTCAGTCATTTTGTTGTGTATCCATTCAACCATATATTAAATAAAGTGAAGTGAAATAGAAATAAATCTTCCAGTGAGGGGAATATTGTACTTTTTCATATTTTCCTTGTTCATTGAAGAAAATGCTGGTCTGTTGAATTGGTGTTGGTTCCTTTCTCATTTACTGACATGCTTACCTGCCGTTCTCTGTAGTGTTTCTGTGGGATGAGGAGGACTGGGGGCTGTTAGAGAAATACTCCTCCTGACACACATGAGGAAACATCAATCAGCACAACAGTGGTTTAATGTAAACAGTAAAATAACTTGACGTAATACATAAAACCACAATGAGACCAAGAACAATAGACAAATACAAAAATCATTTGATGTTCAATCACTTCCCATTCAGTTAGGATGCTTTAGTTTGAACTTTTACGCTGGACTATTAGCATTTTAAACCGCACCTCATGGGGAATGCAAGTGCATAGAAATAGATAATAATAATATTATAATTATAATTTATAGAATTATTAGAAAATTATAGAATATCTATACACATTGATATGACAATCAGTGTACCAATATACTGTATTAATTGTCAAGTGGCAAGTTGCGACACATTGGTGCATTGATATTTTGAGTACAGCCCTAGTGATACAGTCACTAAGAAGTGCATTGAGCTGTCACTGGGTTGCTCGCTTGATTCTCAAAACATTGTACTCTCCTGCCATTCAATGATTAGAAGATGAGAATGACAACATTGTCTTTCTTCTGAGAATATTCACATTTATCATAGAGAATGCATTGGTTAAACCGTATACATTCTAGTTTCTCCTGTACCTCAACATCCATTCCATTCTTAAAGGATATAAAAAAACAACTGTTTAACAGACAAACTGAGGAATACACTAAATTACGATGAAGACAGTTGAAAGACAGTGAAAACCGTTTTGTTGAAATGAAGGCATTCCAGCTGTTTGAAAGACACAGTCTGATAGCCCTGCTCACTTCTCACAGCTGCTGAGACCACCCTCTCCTCTTTGCTGTGAAGCATGATTTTGTTTATTTCTGGTTATTGTCATACGCATTGCTCACGTAATGCCAGTGAGGGAGAGACGTCTCCAGATGAGTGAAAATATAATTGCGATGTTTGTGCCTGAGTTCAGGAGAAATGTCTCTTAAATATCCTTCTCTCTGTACACTCTGCACTTTCATGTGTAAATAACGCACACTTACTCGGATTAGGTGGTTGCTATGGCTGAAAAAGGATTATTGTAAAGTGATACTGTTATTTTGTAGAAGCAGAAAGCAGGAGGAAAATAATGAGGAGATGTCTGGTGCTGGGATAATGTAAATGTGATTAGCTCAATTGTAAATGCAGACACCTGCAGTGATTGTGTTGTCTTTAGTGATGATCAGATCCGGTGGGGTGAGCAGATTGGTGCTGACATTGTTTTTGTCCAAACTGCTTTGCTGTATACACTCAAGCAACACTGATTTCTAAAGACCATCATCATTCATTTTTAATAAAATGTCAGATTTTGTTATAAGAAGCTTCTTTATCAGGTGATTATGCCCTTTTTTGATATTTGCAAGGTCACACTCCCATGGGGAAATATAATATTCCTGAATTCATCATTCTCAAAAAACTGCTTAGGGAAGGCCTCTGGGTTTGAGCGGCTGGCACACGTTTCATAAATATGACCTGCGTACGATCCTGTGGCTTTTGTCGATATATAAGGAAATGAAGGCCACAGTGTATTGTTACCTGGCAACGGGCCCTGGTTCTGTTCTTCAGCAGAATGGCGGATTATTGTGTTTACCCTCAGACAGGGCACCTGCTCAGGCCTCTCACAGGCCACTCTGCTTTTCTGCGTCCTGGGCTGTTGGCTCAAAAAGTATACACTATGGGCCAGATTTAAGGGAGATCGGGGTCTGTTGTGACACGGGGCCAATTGTTTTGACCTGATCCGAAACCAGCTAGCCAGCTGTAAATCACATTCCACATCCCCATACACCCCCCCTTGAGAAGGTAATTGTTTTTTTTTCCACATCACAATTATTTTTCTGCTGATGTCATGCTTTTTTCATTTTTAAACGACTGTAACAACTGACCTCACCCATTGTAACAAACTACCCCAACAGCGGGGTCCATTGTTACAAGAAAGCGTAAAGTCAAACTGTATTTTTCTCATGTCCGATTTTAATAAATAACATCAATAGGTGATGGATTGAAGATCCTTGGTACAAAATATTGTCATTGTTATGCAAGCAGTTTCCTAGTAACCGGGTAAAAGACAAAACGTGTTACAACAGCCCCCGATTTCCCCTACCTACATGAAACTTGCAGTGCAAAATGCGGCCTGGCAAGGGTGTGAAATCAATGTCTTATTTACGAAGGCTACGGCTCGTTACGCAATCAGCGCATATAACTGCCTACTAATCGCATTTTGCGAATGACGCAGATCTTAAATGGCACAGTTTAAACTCATGTCTAGTGACAAAATGTGTAGATATTCCAGCTGTGGTGGGAATTGTCATTTGAATGAATCCACATGTGCGATCCTAATGTTGCGAGGAGCTTGACTATTGATGGAATAGAATGGGAACGTTGTGTGGCAGGATCCAGGGCACCTCAGGATAGGCCTGTATGTCTCCCAGAAGAGTAATAATTTGTATGGCAGGGTGCTTGTCACAGAAGTCACATTTATGTGATTATTTGGAGGATATCTAATCAAAACAAAAATGCAGCCCTGTATTTATTATTTTAGCAATGCAATTTCAGCTCTGTTTCTAACGATGCTCTGTTAAAGGCAAAAAGCATGCTCTTTCCGTGATGGACTAAAACGATTAAAATAGCATATGAATGCATTGTTGTTATTGTCACTACGATTGATTCATTTTCATTTAATTAGTCATTTTCAACTGCTGCGCTCAAGATAATGGTTAATTTAATTAATTATTTTGTAAATAGTTTCCGTGACAAACACCCATACTTATTGATTGCTTGGTTGCCTAATGTGTGGCCAACTGTATGGTAATGTCTTGCTTGGGGCGATAAAATAGTGTTGCACTTTTTCTCAGCCTATGGCTGTGTCTTTCTTCTTTATGCTGCCTTGATTACACTTGCTCCTTTGAGGCGGAGAAATTTCCGCCCATTATTTGCACGACGAAGCATTAAGGAGAGAAGCGCACTTTGTGATAGATCAGGAAGACGTTCCCTGGCCCGTGTGATTTCGTATGTTTGTATGTTTCTGAGGCAGAATGTGTCATGCATAGCAATATTGATCAGTGATATGCCAATTGATGTCAACAAAAACTAACTAACTTCACCTCATGGGTCCTTATTTATGCACTTTTGGGTCAGAACTGCCTCATGGGTCCGTATTACTTTTGGGTCAGAACCGCCTCTGCCTGACATCCATGAGTATCTTCACTGCTGTGAGCTGTACCCTTATTCAAAGTGGTCCTGACGCCGTCATATGCGGTGATGAATGCATTTTCATTTTGAAGCTAGCCCTGACATTGCTTGAGGTAGCCATGATTAGTTTGACACTCACACTAGAAACTTCACACTAGATGCAAACTAATACGGTAACACTACGATGGCATTCATTGAAGTAAACGCTGGAGGCAAAATAAGATGACTTAACATTGCCAAACAAGTTCCTGTGATGTGTATATGGACTATAAAAATACAGCTTTGTGCTCTGTAGTCTATGGTTATGTTCTGGATTGTATGGCTGAATCTGTTTGATGTTCCCAATCCTCCCTTATGCTTTTTATAAAGGATTGATATCTGTATGATATGCAAGGGTTTGTTACTCATCCATGATGCAAGGAGTGATCATAAATAAAGGAACATGCCCAATCCACACTACAATTTATAAAGAAATTAATCATGTTGCTTGAATCAAGGAAATATTTTAGATCATTACATTTACACTTTATATAGTGCTATAGTGCTAGCTATATAGTTTCTAGACACTCAAAGTGCTTACAGTGATGAGGGGGAAACTCGCCTCAACCACCACCAATGTGTAGCACCCACCTGGTAGATGTATGGCTGCCATTTTGTGGCAGAACTCAGCTGAGAACATTGTTTTTGCCAATTGAATTAGGGGATAATTAGGTGGCAGGTTTAAAGAGCCACGGTTGGGAATTTAGCCACGTCATCGGGGAACCTCCTACTCTTTGGAAAGAGTGTCATGGGATGACCACAGTGAGCCAGGATAATTTGACCAGAGGGAAAATCGTCCCCTACTGGCCCACCAACACCGCTTCCAGCAGCAACTCAGTCTCCCATCCAAGTACTAGCCAAGCCCACACCTGCTTAGCTTAAGCCATTCATTCAGCAGGAGCATGGTGCATGATGGTTTATGGCTGCTGCCGGTATTTTAAGTTCAACAATACGGCTTGTGAACAGCACACAGCATACTTGATGACTGAGTCATGTCTTTGAGAAACCAAACCACTGTACGGGGGACTTAAAATATTTATGAATGAGCAAGTACATAATAACCTTGAGGTAATGGTATTATTCATTTTCCTACCAATACATTTGGAGTATGAATTCAGTTTCATACAGTGCTTGTGAGGAGAAAAAAATGTTTGTTTGGCTGTTGGTATATGACATCAAAATATTTATGTTGTATAGTAGCTGCTCAAATTCATTTTCATGTCTACATGCTGAGTGATATGCAGCTGTGATATCATTGCTGCTGTTTTTCTGCTGGTTGCCAGTGAACGGAAGATAAGGTTGAACACTCGGGTACTTGAATGCGAGGCAATAAAACCATTGTGTAACAGGGATAGGCTTCAGTGCTTGTTTGGAAACAATGTGGATTGGTATGTATTCATGGCCCCTCTTAGCATGCAGAAAAGCAAAACATATTTGTAAGGTATAAGGAATGGGGAAAAGCATTAACCAGTATCTTCAAAGATTAGATAGCTGTGCAAATAATTGCAACTAAAATAAATAGACCTGCAAATAAGCTCACTCTTCTCTCCATTGTTAAAAACTGCCATTTCATTGGCTGCTGCCGTCACACCAGGTAAATCAACATTGCCTTGTTTCCCCCAGAGGATCAGTTCAGCCCAGCCTTCATTACTGTGAGGTCCCTTAAATGTATGCTGTCTGCAGTCCCCAGTTCCCTGGTCGCAGCTGTGGATGGCTATGACAGCATTCACCTCGGAAACCAGGAATAATTTGTCTGTGACATGTAAATGCTAACATCCCCACTCTCTTTCTCCACAGGAAAGAGCTGGAGTCCCTCAAAGGTAAGAGGCCCGCTCAAACCTTTCTTCTGTGCTGGAGCTCACTGGGCCTGCTGGCATTTCACAAACTTTTATGAGCCTCTTCCTACTGTCTGTCAGGATAATCAGAGACCCTTTCTGAAGGTGAGGGCGAGTGAAAGGCTCTAATGTGTCTGTGCTCAGGTTTATCATGGCTGGGGATAGCTGAGTGAAGCTCTACCTTTGAAAGCAATATGTTTTTCTTTGATGTTACGTGATAATCTTTTGTGTTATGTGATTCTAAATGAACAATGATATGTTGGGCTGTATGACACATCAAACCCAGGATTTCTGTGAAATCCTACCAGTGTCACTCTGCTACATCTGCTATTTTGTAACTTGTTTCTCTTCTGTGGATGGAGTAAAGTAGTATCCCCCTTCAGACTGGATGGTGGAATAAAATGGCAACTTAGCCGTGGGCATGTTCAGCACCTTCTTACATTTTCACGATCGCTTGCACACCTGCCCCCGCCCCCTAACCACCAGTGTGTATGTTAAGGATCTTATGCGTGGGTAAAGGTCATAGGTTGATGGTGCTCCAGCTGCACCTGTGCTGAATGAATGGTCGGGCTCTGTGAAAGAGCTTTTTCTCCTCAGTGTAGCTGTGGGAGAAGAGGTCTTACACGTTTCCTCAGCCTGGATGTTCTTACCACTAGAATGTTCTGAATGGTGTCTGCCAACTGAGCAGAGCATTGGAGTCATGGAGTAATAACCCACCCCCCATACACATCTCTCGGGAGCTGACCCAGCCTGTGCCCTTTGACCCCCTCCCCTCCCCCCCCTCCCCCCAAGGGTTTTCCAGCAGTCTCACAGGGCAAGGCATGAGGTCACCTTTTACCGAGAATGTGTTATTATCTGACATCAATAATATAGTGCACAGTAACTCTCTCAGAAATGCTTTTTCACCCAGCCAGATTGCCCCAGCATATTTGCTGTAAAAATGTGTTTCAGCCCGACCTGCATCTTGGCTCACGAGTGATGTTGCAGCAGATAGGACACAAAATATCCAGACAGAAATATGTTTCATTTTCCCATAATGTTGCACATTAAGCCCCATTATGAGAGAATTGTAGCTTTGCCTTGAGACAATATTCTAGAGCATTCCATTGGGCTCTGATGTTTTCAGAAGCCTGAATACATTACGGTGGTAGTTGTGCCTCGATTATGGAAACATGCATTTGCAGGTTTTCCTGAGGTTATTTGCCGTATACTGCATGTTGTAAATGCTACTTGGCAAATTGTTTGACATTAGAGCTGTTACTATAGGTATTGCATTGCTGAAGTATTGTCCCATTCAGGATAACAAGCGCTGTATGTTATATGCACCCTAATTGTGTCTGCTTCAGAGGTAACCCCGTGTAATTGAAGAGGGCCCCTGAGTGGAGAGGCAGGCCTGTGAATCTCGCCTCTGACAGATTACATAGATTTTCTCCCATCAGCCTCATTAACATCTAAACAATAGGAACAGTTGATTTGGACAAATTTCTAACCATCCCGTTTGAGCTCAATTAACCTTTAAGAGCTTGTATGATGGAGCAGATTGATTGATTATTATTTGTGTGTTGATCATACAGTGGCGCAGAGAGCCCCTGGGTGCAGAATAACCTTCAGGATTTTTCCAACATAATTAACATGATCTTTTTGCACTTGTCTTTACAAGTAATAATAATAATAATAATAATAACAATAACTTGACATGTTATGTATAAATTGTCCTGCATAAGATGTCTTCTAAGTAATGTAATACAGTAGGGATGTGATATAATATGCTCAGTTCAAAATGGCTTCCTTTCTGGTGGCGGAGAACACTGTGCATGTTGCTATGCAAGGTTGCATTCTAAGGCTATAAATATTGTGGCTCGATCGATGGCTGCAGATACTGTATGTTGGTAGCCAGCATGGTACAGCACTGTGAAAACTGTAGACTTCATAAGGATATGGGGTGAAAACCTTTGGCTCAAGCTTAAGTGAAATATTTGTTGAATTTTGCTCTTTGTTCTGCATGGATTTTATGTTTACAGTCTTAGTGAGGCACTAGCAGGAGTTGAAGGTTTTACCCTGGAGTGAAGATTGCCCATGTTATTGTTGTTTCTGAGGAAAAGAACCCCAAATTCCAACGATAATTACTCCTCCAGCCAGTCCATTTCCATCGTGTGACGCTGAGTAAAGAATATCTATATATATCTATATATAGTTCAAATACATTACGGTTGGTTATATCGTAAGGCCCAAAACATATGATTCCGCTTTCAAAATGGGAACTTTTTTTGTAATCATTTGTAAAATATGTAAAATATTAAAAGCAAGTATAATAGCAGTTTGCGCTGTTCATCTCTGTATGCTAATTGTTCAAACCAGTTGACTGTAAAGGCATTGAAGTTTAATATAAAAACTTAAATGGCCAATAGCATTTCAGGTAGTACTTGCACGCTCTCGGTGAGGGACTCGTTTAAGGCTGCATTGTAATGAGGATAAAAGTTCTTTGGGAAGCCATTTGAAAAGGTGATTCAGTCAGAAGCAGACGCTCATTTGGCGTGTATGTCCCTGGGCTCATCCCATTCCCACAATGCACCTGGAAGATAGTCCTTAATCAAGACTATTCAGTTTTGTTTTGTTGAACATTTTATCTTGCAGTTATGCGGGAGTCAGCCTGGGTTCTTTTCCCCCCATGTTTTGTATAAACCATTCAGATGTCACAGCTGCGGTATTTTGGCAGTAGTGCTCGGTTTTAAGGCTCTCAACAGGCTTCAGATGGTGCTGATATTGTGACATGTTTAGTGTTTTGAGCTGAACTGAATAGACTGGCTGCCTCTTAGTAGCTCCTCGTGAGATGAAATTGGCACACCCCTCATGCTATTAGAAGAATCTCTGCATTTACGTCGCTCCGGCAACACCGTAGATGTTGAAAGTGAAAGACGCCGTGCGTTGCTCACATTTAGCTGCCAGCTGTGCAGAGCCTTTTCCTCATCCTCCAGCTCCGTGGGCCTTGCCAGAATCCCAGTGTGGGTCTCGGGCTTCCACCCCTTCAGCCAGCATCCACGGCTAAATGACGCTCCTAGCCTGCCTGTAGCGTTTCTGTATATTGCCCTCATCTGAAATACCACTGCACATTTTTAGTCTACCCCCACGGATTATAGGTTTCTGATATTTACTGGCAGGATTTATACATCTTGTAAATGTACTCCTTGTGGGAAGATATTTAAATATTGCCGGCTGTGAAGATGACACATAATAACGTGGAGAGAGTGTTTATTTGGCTGTGCCACGGTTGGAAACGCCAGTAAAACAGGAACTAAAAGGGAAAGAGAATGATGACCTGCACTGAGAGGGTGAAATTTGAATCGTCTGTGCAAGTGGTTTTTCTAGTTGTTTTTTGTTTTTTGTTTCTTGTTTGTTATTTTATGCTTTTTTTTGTGTCAATTCTGAAGACTCAATGCTGTTGTCAATGTAATGAAAGTTATTATGCTGCAGTGTGTAAGTGTGCCAGCCAGGCTGGATGGGTCTTATAAGAGACTGACCAATGTACTTCGACCAATGTACTGACCTGTGTCCCAGAACATATTGGCAGTATGGGGAACCAAAGCTTACAAACATTGGCCGTGCAGTGTACTGTGTGTGCATGAGAGAGAGAGAGAGAGAGAGAGAGAGAGAGAGAGAGACACACAGACTGACTGTCTTTGTGTGCATGTGTGCGTGTATGTGTGCATGCTTGTGTGTTTTGTGTAGGTATGAATATTTCCATATACACTCAGCATGTGTATGGAGCTATTTCCATATGCACTCAGTTTGTTGGCTTGCATATGGACGTGCTTGAGCACGTGTGCTATAGCTTATTCGTGTGAATTTTATTCTGGAGGTCAGTGACGTGAACCTTCTTTACTCGATTAATGAGCTCTCTGAATTTTGCGTCTGAATCTGGTCACAGCTGTCCAGATAAATATTGAGTGGACGGGAATTAGAGCTCGTCCCCGTGAATCCCCCCCGTCTGGGTCTCTGCGTGGCTGTAGTCCCTTCCCTCCCCCCCTATCCAAGGCCGGCGAGTGGTACGTTCCAGGCACACGCCTCTCTACTACAGCAGCAGATGCACGGAGTGCTCAGTCTACAGGCAGCGCTGCAGACCAGCCTCAGCCTCCCAGCGCCCGTGAGAGAGGGGAACACCACCGCTCTGTGAGACGCGTCTCCTCACCTCTCCTTCTCCCGCTGAGGAAGAGGATGAGCGAGGGGTGAGCGGAGCGGTGAAGGGTAGACTCAGCCGCCCCGCACGACTCCTCGCCTAGCCCCGCGTGCCCCCTCGTCCGCCAGCTGCTCCTCCACACGGGAATGTCTTCTCCGGGATCCACCGACAGCAGCAAGCGCAGCTCCTGTAGGTCTCGCCTCCTTCCCCCGGCCTGGCTGCCTCTTCTTCATGGGTCTGTGATGTAGTGGGTTTGATGGTGCCGTCAGTGCAGACAGTTCGCTCTCTTCTTCTGCGGTGTTACTTTGGATTTTGTGGCTCAGTTGCAGCTCCGGGTTGGGGTTTGTAATTGTGTGCGGGGAGAATTAATGAACCTCATTAGTCAGGCTGCTGGCTTCTCTTTCTCAACAATTCAGTTACAGAAAGTGAGAGACACAACAAGGTGTGTTCCGGAGACGGGTGTGTTAGACGGGTGTGTTATACGGGCGCACTGCGTTACAGGAGCACACACACTGTGGCAGGATCTGTCAGTGCTTTCATTGAACGAGCAGTGTGTTACAGGAGACCACGGTGCATTACAGGAGCAGGTGTTAACACCAACGCACAGTTTAATTCCTCTCTCGCTCGCATGTGGAACTGTTGGAGATCATATGCTGAACCATGCCTCTGTTTCAGTGTGACAGCAACACTAGCATACACTGCTGTAGGTGCTGGGCTACAGGTTTGTTGGTTTATTCTCATATGAGGCACTGCTGTTGTGAAAGGGACTTGCGCTGAATCACTTCATGCTGTATCTGCAGCAGTAAACGTGACAGGCTCTATGCTAGCTTCTGTACTAACTGGAGAGGGCCTGTCATGGGCTATTGGGCCTGACCCGGGCCTGGCCTGGGTTTGGCTGGATTTGATTGATGGGATGCTGTGACTGGCTGTGGTTCAGGTAGCCAGGCGTGGGGGCTGTGATGGGGAAAACGCAGAGGGGCTCCGTTATTGATTCCAGTGCAATGGTCGCCTTTTGTTGCTTTTGTTATTGTTCCCACATCCTCTGTGTAAGATGCCTTTAATCTCCGCTATATGTTGCATTCAGGTTTTCCCCAGAGCAGACCCACTGATGTTTGCCCAACTGTGAGGTCATGGGCTCATAATGCACACTGTGACCTGGGTGGCTGGGTGACCAGCTGTAGTGGTGACTGTCCAGAGATCCAGGCTTTAGGTTCATCTCAAAGGCAAAGGTTCTTCTGAACCTGTAAAATGGAAGCTTTGAAAATATGATACCGTCTGCATTCATAACATAAGGTATAGCCCTAAACCTCAATATGGGTACTGTACCTTTATATGATCTCTGTGCAAGTGATCATTATACATTTGTTTTGACCTTGATATCAAAGAGCGCAACCTTAGGATAATTGGTCATTGTTATGCTTCTTGCTGCTGATTGTAGTGACTATTGTTCAGGTGGTTAGTTTCAGTTTGTGTCGCAGGATGCAGAAATATTGATAACTGGGGATGAAGTGATTCGCTTTTGCTCTCCGTTAATTAGAAACACTGTCCTACGGGCATAATTGGTCTGAAGTGAATTTCATTTCACTCTTCTAGATAACCAGATGTTTATCAGGCAGTTACAGTATTATTCTGTACTGTTACTTTTGTTTGTATTCAACTGCTCTCATATGCAATTTAAGGTTTCAAGGCTTCAAGATAGTTCCCAATGGCCAAGGACTGTAATGCATGTTAATGTATGCATGTATGTTTAAATTGCAACATGGTGGGGAAATCAGAATAAGATAACAATAATCTGAAATGACAACTGAAATGTAATATTTTTCTCAAAAGATATGCAATGCAACAACATTCTGCTTTGCTTTTAAAGCTTTCAAAGCTTTCTACATTTTAACAGGAATTCAAAAGTAGTGTAGCTCCCAGAAATTGTATGTTGTAATCAAATGTCGTATATACATATTCCTCTTATATATTTTAGGTTTGCAAATGTTTTCTCATTTTGTGGTAGGTTTTTAGGGTTGGTTTGGCAGGCTGAATAAGCGCTGTATGTCTCGTGCTTTCACAGTAGGACAGATGTGTGCAACTGGCTGTTGTGTTCGATGACAGTAGCTTTATTATATTGAGTCATGAGGCAACACAAATAGGGCCACCCATTGCTTTGTTAGAATAATGTGTTCCAGGTGCTAAGCAAGCATTAATTGAACTGTTCAGCAGATGTTGTGATGGAGGCATGTATCTCTGTATGGTGGACTGTGTGTTTCTGTGTATGTATCTCTGTATGGTGGACTGAAGTGGGTTTGGGCGAGTGTAGTTTGTTCCCATTTCTGCGGGTGCCAGGTCTGTCCATCCTCCTTACTGGAGTTAGCGTCTTTGCTGTCTGTAGGTGCCTGGTGTTACAGGCATCGACACGGTAATGGAGGTGTGGGGTTGTCTGAGTGCAGAATTATGAGAGGATTGTTGATGAGGTATTGATTAGGAGGTCTCTCGCCTTCAGAGCGAATGCCTGTGGTGTCTCACACTCAGCAGTGAACGGATTGTAGCACAAGCTTGTTATCTGAATGGGAATGTTTTCATGGCGTCTCGTTATTCATTAATACACTGTGCGTAGCTAGCGTGAATATAAATGATTCAGTATCATCATGATTAATGTGCTCAGCAGATGGTCTTATCCAGCCCAGCTTGCGTGGATCACGCCTTCATCACGCCTTGGGCCGTTAACTGAAGCAAATGGGGTTCATCTGGAGCGCAGTGGCCTCCTCCAGCGGGAACCTGCAGCCTTCCTGCCCCCGTCCACGGTGGTACTTCCGTTTCTGAGTGTCCCTGAACACTGTGGTACTGTTGAACACTGAGCCCATAGATTGCTTGATTCCTCACCCACTGGGAAGAGAAGGCTGTTGTTGCTGCTGGAGCCTGGGTGCTCTTTCACACATTTCGACATTTCGAGCCTTGCAGAGTTGTAGATTAGCCTGGAGTCCAGAGTTATATTATGTGTGCTTGACTTATTCAAGTAATTCGGAATTCACACTGTGCAACCAAGCGGGATTCTTTGGCTTATATCATCATTTCCTTCTTTTATCAGTAAAACTGCTCCAGCCTAAGTTCTTCCGCCTTTCACAGTGGTGTAACTAAGACCTGTCGGCCCGGTGCAAATTACACTCAAGGCCCCTCCCCTTCAATAACATCATGCGCAGTGCGCGTGCACCAGAACCACTGACCGTTGACTAAGCACAGAGAGCGCTAGCCAGTCCTCCTAATAGATAGCAGTAATGTTACTACCAGATAGGAGACAACATCACAATGTTACATTACTGTTTCTGACTAACAATGGCTTTACGGTAAATAGCAAAAATGCTGCTCACTCATTTAAAAGGACATCCAGCTCAACTTGCACTCCGCGAAATCATCCACCAAGCTCCACAGGTCCAAATTCCTGGCTCTGTCATTTTCAATTGAAAGTATGAATAACCCAGGCTAAGATGCAGCGGACTTGCGGTTGCAGTTCGCTGCAGTTGCACACCGGGGACCGGGGTTCGATTCTCGGTCCTGCCAAAAGCCAAGTTTGGCTGGCTCACGTGGAGCAGCATAATTGGCTCGCTGCTCCAGGGGGAGGGACTTGGCAGGGTTAGTACATCACCGCAGAAAAAGCACCTCGGGCGCCTCAGAATCACGGTTACCAGCATGTGGCGAGACGGCCTGAAGAAGGCGTGTCGCTCTCGTAGGGCCGCCGAGGGACGGGGTGTGGGCGGTGTATCTAATACTAGCTCTAATTGAATCCGGAAAAAATAAAAATAAAAATAAAATAAAGTATGAATAACCCACTTAGTCTCTCTTATTCCATTCTGCTCTTTACAGTTCTTGATAAGTTTTTAGTTTTGAGAACAAGCCAACGCTGGCTGTAGCGGCAGTCACTAGTATGGAGAAATTGAGAATCAACGCAGTGCACCATCTGCCAAAGGCTGTTGCTTCTTAAAAAAATCTGATCTACCTTTGGTAGTTTTGCGGCTTTTTCCATATTCAAGCATTCTCTTGATTTTTTTTTTTACTAGCTATCTTTTGCTGATCTACAGTAAGGCTATCATGAAACTGAACGTAATTTATCAAGCCAAGTTCAAAGTCGTGATAGATCGTCCAAAACAAATAGTTTCCCACAAACCTTTGCGAAGCACAATTACAAACAGATAAGTATACAGATAATATCAGCAAACATTTTTCATTTGTCCCTCTAACAGCATTAACATGTCAGTCATTTGCTCTACTGCCAAACTAAGAAATAGGAAAAACACATTATTGGTCTGTAACCATGGAGGAGATATGGTATGCAAATGAAAGGTATTTTTAGCTTGAGAAAAGATTCTTGTCACCGACGCACAAACTCCAGCATAGGCCCCTCCCCACCCCGGTGCAATCACATCGCCAGTCCCGCCCTTAGCTCCGCCCCTGGCCTTCACTTCTGTGTTTCTGAATCTGAAGTTTACATGAATGCACTGGCTGCCAGAGTGAATGTACTTTGTCACCATAGTGAACCTTTCAGGAGGCTGTAGTATGAGGAGTTCCTCAGCCTGTTGGAGTATCTGTGGCATCTGTGGGAGACTCAAGGTGAGAGGGATTGGGAGGGCGTGGGGTCTGATATTGGAAGGCTTTCTGACAGTGTGAACATCTGTCATCTGTGCGACTGCCGGAGGGCTGCCTGTGTGTGCGCCCGGGCCTGTCGTCTGTGAGAGAGGGAGGGGGGAACCAGGAGCACTGGGCGCACTGCTGGCAGGGAAAGATTTCTGAGCTACAGGGTGGTACGGTTTGGAAAGGAGCTTTGGCAAGATTAGCCTCAGTGTAAGAAATAAATTGGGAGAATTCGCATTAGCAGGCACTGTGGCAGTGGAGAAGGTGGCAGTGTACACAATACTCTCGCTCTCTCATTTGTTCTCTTGTTCTCCCCTCCCCCAGCATCTCATTTAATGAGCTAATTAGAAAGAAAACCAATATTTGTTGAGCGGCAGACGCCGTCTCAGATTGGTTCCCATAGGTAGTGCTGTGATCATGTTCACCGGAACAGGAGGTATTAATGACGATTTCGTTCAGGAACCATTTTCATTGGGTTAGCAGAGCAGTGTGCAGTCCAGGTGCTTCAGGTGCTGAGTGACTTCTTCATCCTGAGTGAAATTGACCACATTTGTTTGAAAAAGGAAGGCGATTATCTCTTCTTCCCACAAGGCAATGAGGGCGGATGAGAGAGGAGTTATTGAAACGGAACGATTTTCCTCTTTGTTTATTCTGTGGGGGGAGAGTGGGTTAATGTGGTGTACAGTCTTTCACTCTATACAAGAGCGAGCGACTTCACTTGTGGGAGTAAGAGAGAAAGAGTTGTAGGGAGTGACGAGTGAACGGAGAGAATGGGAAGGGTTTATTCAGAAGGGATGGAAGGACAGAGAGAGGACGGTGAGAGGGAGAGCTAGTGGGTGAGTGGTAGGAGCAGAGTGAGAGGAAGGTGAGTGGGATTGTAGGAGAGATGGAGAGTGTGAGTGGGAGAGAGAAAGAGGGAGTGTGGGTGGGTAAATCTGTGAGAAAGACTGAGATAGTGTTGGGAACAGATTGTGAAACGATGGGGGTGAACACAAAGACTGCATCTGCCTATCAAAGTCCAGCTGTGGTTACTAAGACCACAGAAAATGATAATTATTCAGGATGACAGCAGCTCATGTTAATACGCGTTTCCAAATTAACTTGCTAGGCTTAAAATGGCAAGATGTACAAAATGCATATTGCATGCAGCTGTTGTAAACATGATTTATTTCTGCATCGTCTAGAAATACCCTAATTAGTCTGTTTTTTAATGACTGGTTTTTGTAGTTCATGCTGTGACACTGTTTGGTGTGTGCTTTGCCCATTTTATCATAGGCCTGCAGTTTGAATGATTATCTTTATGACTGCTGAAATAAAATCTGGATGTGCCTCCATTAAGTGAGTGGTCATATGAGTGGTCTCGCTGACAAACTAGCTGACGTTGACTTTTGCTCGGTTTCAAATGAATTATGTCCGTTACAAAACCATGTTACTTAAAACACAGCTGATATAAAGTAGGCATATTGCTTAACAACGAAATGTGTATGTCCTCGAGGAGTTGTTAAGAAGTAACCAGCAGTTCTAAAGGGATTGTCTTAAGGTGCTCTTACTCCTGTGAATTTAAGGGTTTTGTCAGTCGCTCCCATGGGCTTGGTAATTAGTCCAGTGAATACATCCTATTATTTCTTCCTTAACAATGCCTTTGAAAAGCCTTTTCTTGTCGGCTGCACTGTAGTATGAATGTGTTTGCTTTAGATGTTGGTGTGAGTGGATACTATTCATTATTGCAGCCTGACAGATTAAGTTTTTTGGCATTACATTGAATGAGGACAGTATCCCACTCTAGCCTACATGCCTACTGCTATTAGACACTCAACTTTACAGTAACTTACATGCTATATTATGCCATTACACTCCAGTAGTTGTAGAATTACATCATCCCCACTCCAGGAGAGCAAGTGAAGATGTTATTGTGTGTGTTTGTTTTCTGGTTCATCTAATCTCGCTGGCAAGCTTCTCTGTTGGCAGACATAATTTGATCATTTGTTGAACATGACTCAACCCATAGTTCTCCAGTGGGGTAGAAGAGGTAGCATTATCATCAGGGGTAATGTTGAGGCCAGTGTGTTTTGTGCTGAATATTGCTTCTTAAGTGAGCCTTTTATTACTTTCATAATTTTATAGAAGTATCTGCTCCTCTCATATTTTATATGAGTTATCAAGCTGCAGGGTGTGATGCACTGATTGGTTGATTTATTGATTGATTGATTGATTTGCATTGGTGATACCTTTCAGAGATCTTTATGGGCCCATTCTGTACTATTTCTTGTAAGTGAAGGAAAGGCTGGACAGGAGCAGGAGCTGTCAGGGTGCCAGACCGGCCAGGTCCAGCCCCGGTGACACACACGGATGGGTACTGTTTCCACTAAGCCACTGACAGTTAGCTTCGTTGGCCCAGTGGCAGTTCTGATGTACGGTATCATATGGGGGCTGAAACAGGGGCAACACTGTCCATCTTCCAAGAAGTCACCGCTGCGTGTCAAGTAGCACACTGGCACTGTACAGAGAGGTGTGAAAGGAACACGATTGCTGCTGGGCAATTTGAGTTGACTGTATCAAAGACTGTATATTATTTCTATTAACTTTGCAGGTGATGACGAAATACAGAACACTAAATTGGCGAGCGTTCAGAAAAGTCAGCAGGAGTTTCATCATGAGCATCGCAGAGCCGGAGTGAGAAGAGTGAGATGAATGTATGCTTAGAAGACCGTATTGGCACAAATGAAGTGTCTAATAGTTACAGTACTACTCCGACACGCACATGCACGCAGTGCACTGATTCATTGGTAGTTGACATTTTGTGAACGCTCTTGCAGGCTGTTATGCCTGTCCATGTTCAAGGCAGTGAGCAGTGCTTCATCATGTGCTTATACATGAGTGATGGCGTTGCCAGTGCCAGATATTGTCCAGCTCAATACCGCAAAGCCACTAGCACTTGATCAAAGGCTTGTGAGATTGCAAATACATAATTCTTGTCCTTTTCCCTCGTCAGTTCTGTTCATTTTATTTTACAGAACAGAGGTGTAATTTTGCGGCTCTCGGGGCAGGGGAAAGCTTGGCAGTGGAGCTGGGATCGTAGGGGGCTGGGAGCTGTCACTCCTGTGCTGTAATTGGGACAGGGTGATGAAGCAGTGGCTCTCGGGCACAGAAGCAACGTCGCTGATGGGCTTCATTTTGAGTGAAGCCACAGGCTGCTCTCCTCTTTTATGGACCAAGGGTACCTGCTCGTTCTCTGTGATTCGCTACTGAGGACTGTTTGTTTATTTACCAAGAAGACTTGCTGACCTTTGGAGAACAGTTGTTGCTTCAGGCATAGATGCAGCCTTTCGTGTATATAATTCTTGCACCAATAGAACACTTAAGACTGAATTTTTGGGTCCATTTCCCAAATTATCCAAACAATCTACCTTACAGTGGTTGTTTTTTATGCCCATCTAATTGGATGAGTTGGGTACCTTTGTGGTTATTTAGAATTCAGTTTACAAGTAATACTGACACTAGAGTGTTTTTCTCTTTCTCAGCCACTCTACTGAGAAATGTAAGTGTAGTTTTGGCCTCTTCGTAGTCTTTTATTGCAATGTTTTCCTCTTCTCTAATTGATTAGTTCAATTCAGTAACTGTAGTGTGAAAAAATGATTGTGCTGTCTGAAAATGTAAACCAGAAAAATGGAAGGGACAGGCATCCAGTACATCAAGGACCCTGGTATAGTGTAGAGGCCACATGGGTAAATGTGTTGGAGCTCCCCTCCCCCGAATCTAAAATGGTACACACCAACTGTCACTATCCTGATTCTGCTCAAATGATTGGCTGAATTGAGCTGTGATGTGTTTGTTTCCCGCCTTGTGAGACCATGTAGGCAGGGGAAGATGAAAGATTGACAGGTTGATGTTATTATTTGAATCATAATGGCAGTAATGTAGCTCCTCTTCCGAGGTGAGAGCCAGGCCAGGGCCTTGCTCTGTTGACTTTATGGATGCATAACTGCATTATGGTCAGTGAAAAAGAATGGTGAGAGCCTTCTCTGCTCTGCTCAGGCTCCAAAAATCCACTTCTAATTCTGTTTGGGGGAAAATATATTCTTATTGTAGATATTATGCATTCATTTTCAAGTGAGTGTGCTATTTCTGATGAGGCTCTCATTTTAATTTAAAACTTGAAGATGTGGAAGTAAAAATGTCATAATCTGTTTATGAAAGATTCACAGTCAGGTGTTCGTTAAATGAATGTTTTGGCACACTGCTGTCATCAGTGATTCTACTTTCCTCATCTTCTCTGTATGAGTGAAAACGCATTTGCAGATCTTCTGTGAGTGTAAAGGTAGCATGCTGGGTATTTTTACTAAAAAGGTTGGCTGTGATGGATGGGAAAGTTTGGCTTATCGTTTGAATTTCAATGCATGATTAAGGAAGTGTGTACAGTATGTGTATGAAATTGGCCTTATTAAAACTTTTTTTTAACACTGTTCTGATGTGCCAGTGACATCATTACTAAAAATATATTTGGGCTGTAATGGCTTTTTCCTATCTTAAGAGTGTGAGTTAGAGACGTGGTTCTCAGATTTTTCTATCTGTGGAAGATGTATGGCTAGTTAGAATGTAGCACAGCTTAATCTGATTGGTGCACCCAATTCTGGTAAATGAATATTCAGTTAATGGGCATATTAACACTAAAATGTATTAGACCAGCAACAGGCTAGGATTATGTCATTTCCTGTCCCCCTGCTGCTTGTGTGGTGTTGCTCAGCACCACAAAATGAATCCATTCTAATAGAACATATATAATATTTCTTAATGCAGGTCATATTATAAATTAGTTTGAACATTAACTTCAAGGCTAGATATTTACCTGATGAACAATTCAGTTTATTGGGTAAAAAACAGAATGTTCAGGAAAGATGGACAATATGTACTAAATTACTAAATGCTAGGGCTGAATTATAAAGCTGCATTTTTGAGATTTTATGTAGATAATATGTTAACCATGCTATTTGAAGGTTTTATTAGCTGTAATGAATGAATGTGCAAAGTGTGGTGAAGACTGTTACCAAGGGTGAGAAGATATTGGCCCCTTCAGAGGATTTTAAATGCTGCCTACCCTGTAAAACCTGCATTGGATTTAATCCGGCTGTGAGCTAATTCTTGGATCAGGAGTATGGGTTGTCCGATCGAGTGGATACTTTTCTAGAAGGCTAATCGTGAGAGTTGGAGCCCTGCAATAGGAAGATATATTAAATAGAACGTGTCTACCGTATATCTACTAGACATGCTAGCCTGTGTGATATTTACTGACCAGAAACAGACCGATTCTTTTAAATGCCATGGTGTTCTCAGGACCATTAGATATTCTATGGGATGACATGAGAATTTTTAGGGTTCTGGGTTTGAATTTTAATGGTGAATTTCATGTTTGCGTTTGTGATGCCTAATAAAGGGTAAATCTGTGCCCTATATCCATTTCTACTGCATACAGATGGAGGTCTTAGGCTTGCAAAACTTGTCCCTTGCTGAATTCCTGGCAGAACATTTTGCAGTGCAGTTTTTGATCAGGTCCTGGCCTTGTTTTCAATAAAATAATGTCTCACTTCTGCAATAAAAGAATGAATGGCAGGCAACAGGAAGCATATATGCTTGACTTTTTGGACAGTTTTTTTCCACACTGCTGACCTCTGACAGTCATCTTCATATCATTCCTTTGACAAAACAGCACTATGTAAAGGCTTCATTATGGAACAATTATTTACATAGAGAGCTCTCTCATAGAGACTCTGTACTTCCATTTCAGAATACATCTTGGAGGAAAACTGCAGTCATGCCATGAACAGTGCTGAATCAGAATTCAAGAGCGATCAGGTGGGAAAGTCTTTATAGCCGATGCTGAGATGCACTGATGCATACGGTAATATACTGGATAGCTCTCAGACTGTAAATCTTTTCTAAACTACTATTACAATACATACACTATTACTATAACTTTACTGGGGCTGGTTTGGGAAGATTCAATATATGATATGCGCCTCTCATGGTCAGTTTTAATTAGTTATTGGAAGAATGAGTGTAGATGCAGCCTCTTGTGCTTTAATTGGATCCCGACTGTAAACAAGATGCAAAGAATGAGAGAGAGAGGAACGTGTTCCTTTCAATTGACCGCTTACAAGCACTAAGCAGGCCTTAATCTATTAACAAAGCTCAATGAACAATTTATTATGAAACAAGCCACAAACTCAGTAAGGATTATGCCAACACTTCCACGTCTGTTTGGTTGCACTCATCCGAGTCTGGGAAATATTAAATAAGACCAAATATTAAATAAGACTCATACAGTAGCATCCCCACATTCTTAGGGGTGAGATTACTGCCACAGGTTGACATTTTTCTTTTTGCTATTAAAACAGGCAGGCATTATAGAATCATGTTATATCTCCTTCTCGCGTTCTGCCATTACTAGACCTTGTGTCCATAGCCAGAAGCTACTGCTGCCAGAAGTTTGCCTGTCTCTTTCTCTAACAAGCAACAACGTGGACGTGGCCAGTCTAATTGCCGTTCTCAATACACGCTGACTAACAGACACCTTCCACTGAACCCTTGAATGAGTCAGAGAAGTGCAGCAGAACTGTGGAATTTCATCACAATTCTGTCATTTGTATTCTCCTGTTGCCTGGTTACTTGTTGAATTTCCTGTAATAATATTCTTTCCAGCTTCTTTCCAACCCCTCTAAAAGCTCTGCGTTCAGGAAGAAAATCTAAATGTAAGCCAGTGAAATAGATCCCGGGCTGCAGCCTGAGTGCTTTCTGCAGCACTGGCACTTTCTATGATGCTGTCATATTTGCTGTAAATCAGTCATATTTTCTGGAATAAAAAATAAGGACAAGGGAATTGTTTTCTACAATATTGATAATTTCCACAGCTTTGCTGTTTGCATTTGTAATGTAGCTAAGGTCTAATCAAATTAGAATAAAAGTGTGCTTTTCATTTACAGCAAGAGGAGTATTTTTAAATCGGTATCTTATGTCACATTGATTACATAAAATCCCCAAAACCGCATACGAATATTCTGTGCACACTTTTATATTACCCTACTTCCCACTCGGCCACAGTAACATGCAATAACTATGCAAGTTAACGTTGACAGAGTATCTGGCTGAGAACACAACATATTGAATGGACAAAACAATATGATATGCTCTGAAAACAAGAATGCTAACACAAAAATTACATGAGGGGTTAACATTCTTGTTTTCAGAGCATATCATATTGTTTTGTCCATTCAATATATTGTGAAGTTGTTCATCAATTAATTGAGTGGGGAAACCCTGCACCTATAAACAAAAGGTGTTTTGAAATTTGACAATTGCAGGCTAGAGAAATACATGAAGCCTTGAGGGCCAGACATAGCTTTTTCATAGTCATTTCAACAAATCAAACTCTTGTCATGTTTCGAAGAAGATGGCGGCCAGCTACTAATTTTCAAGTGCTCTTTAGTAGCATTGCATGACTTTGCAGGCCAACACTGTTACTGTGTTTTGGAACCCCAGACCTGGTAGCAACTGGTTTGAGCTGAAGAACCATATTTGAAGCACCATGCAGACTGTTGGAAATGTTTAATGTTCATCCAGTCGAGAACATTCCACTTTTTCGCCTTGATGTACTGTAGGTGCAGAATGTGAGTCGCATCTATCATGACTGAGTTGTCATTGGGCAGGGTATGGCTTAGAGAGAGACATGTCGGTGTGAAACTGACAGAGCTCAGAGCACGATAAAGCAATGCTTTTGACATGAAGTGCCATGCCACTGCCATCTTAACTGTGCCTCCAGCGAAGCAAACAGCCATATCTTAGCCAAGCCTTGGGCCTGTTGTCCTTGCCTCACAGTATGGTATTAAAATGGACATGTTTTTCAAGACAAGCAGGCTTACTTGCACTGATATGTGTACAGGCCTTTCTTGATCTTGAGTACTTTTGAAGTGTGTATGACTCAGCCTTCCTGCAGGCATCCTGGCCTTTTCTTTCTCTCTCCTTCTCTCTCTGCCTGTAGATGTGTGAGATTCATCTGATGGCAGATGCACTCCTCAGTCAAATGACCACATACTGACAGTGTAGTGAAACAGACAAGTTTTCAGCCTACAACAAAAATGTGTTTTTCTTTTGAAAAGTAATGTTTCACAAAATGTATAAGAAACTGAGGTAGTGATTGAGGGTTTGCTTGCTGCCTGTAGTTTCAGTGTAGTGTGGATATGGGGATATCTGGAATCTCCAAACCATCCAGTTAGTGCCTTGCCTTGTGACTTCAGAAGCTTGTTTTGAAATGCCACTTCCCTTGTGTCATTTGGTGCAGGGCATCATGCTAAACATTGTGACATGGTATTTGATAAATGATACACTCTCAGAAGCATTGTGGGTAATAGCCTTGCAGTGGGCTCGAATCTGGTTTGGAGTGCACTCATACGTCTAACTGCTCTCCACAAATTTGGACATTTAATAGGAACCCAATTCTAATGAAGCTGTATGGTGCATTGACTCCATCTTGTAGAAAGCTCTTCTTACCATTTGGCACTCTCCTCCCCCTACGTAGAAAAACATAGTATTTCACAACTCATTACTGCACATCCTGATCAGATGCTATATATAAGTGCGCTGAGTTCTGCGTCTCAAATTCTTATGAGCTTTATTGCCATGATAATCACAGTGTGTACTACTGGCAAAGCATTACGTAGTGAGAGCGCAGTAAACACAGCATTGGCATTAATGATATAGGCCATGAAACCTGTTGTATAATGACATGGCATCCAGAACCATAACATTAATATAAGTGACATGTTTATTTGATGTGCGTTCCCTATTAGTCTATGGCAGGCTGCTACTTACAGGGCAACTACACTAATGGTACAGTGTGTTCGGTTTTTCCAGCTCAGTCATGCTGTTTCATTCTCTTGTTCCATTCCCTCCACCTGTTTTTCACTTCCTTTCATCTTCATCTCTTTCTTTTTCTCTCTCCCTTCCCACCCATTTGCTGCCCATCTGCTTGCACTCCTGGAGACCTGCGAGTAGAGTTATTATTATTTTCTATCACACACACACACGCACACACCCGCACACGCACACGCACACCCGCCCCAAATGCAGCCTGATTCTTTCCCATAACCCTCAACCACCTCCTGTACTGGGTATCTAATTCCATATTAAACTCAGCCAGCATGGTATTACGGTTTAGTAGGTAAAGCTGAAAATGTGTGAACTGAGAATTGCACAGAATTTTAAGTGTGTCTAAGCTGATAGCTTAGTGGGGGTGTAGAAAATATGTATAGACTGTTGCAAAGGTACCCTGGCTTCCAGCCACGGCAGCGAGAATTGTGTTTCTGTGAAGATTCTGCCATCCACACTATGTATGTGAAAATAGTATTCTTAGCATTAGTGCTCACTGTGGACCATGCCTGTCTGGATTTATTGCCCTTATTAAGACATCTTTTGTAGATTCTACCGGTACCGTGCATAGGTCACAGTCAGCTGTAGCTGCCCAAGTCATAAAATCAGTGTGGGAGCAGATTGTGTCCTTACTCCTGATCCTTTCTGTGGTGTTAGTGGATCATTATTAATAACTAGCTCAGTGATCCTGGAGCCCTCCGTACATCCAGAGGAAACATCTATAATGAGTAAATCCTCATTAATTAACCCTGGCAGAGCCTGGTTAGTGCCTTATTAATTGCAGTTAGAATTATGGGAGGTAGTTTCCACACTTGTCATGTTTAGTCATTATTATTGTCTGCCTTTTCCTGCCTGTCTTTGTAGTGTCTGAAGAATGTTCTGGCAGGGTGGCAGTGCTGCAACAAGTTGTTCCTATTGTTTTACCAAATTGTCAGTAAAAGCAAAATGTTCCAGTTCTTGGAGGTCTACAAAGTCAGTGAGATGTAGCTATATAAATTGCTGGATGAAATTATTAGGTTAAACTGATAGGTGCTGTTTTAGAAAGATAGCCACCTTTCATATTGTCATCGGCAGACATTTTCTGTTGAACTTAATTTAGAGCTGCTAGGCTTCTTGTGTCCAGAACAGCCTCAGTGTACAGTACATCGTAGATGATACTACTTGTTTATGTTGCAAAAGTGTGTAAAAGCAGGAAGGAACTCTAGCACTGTGGCACTGCCGCACTGGTGGGTTAAACGGTCTCAACACTCACAACCTCATGGAAAAAATAAGTTGATTATTTTTAATTAAACTCTTGGTAACACGTCATGCTAGCCATGGTGGCAAAACTGAGTCATTTCATTTTAAAAAACAGAACCACAAAAACAGGCATCTGATATTTGTGGTATTTATAGAAGTGTGGTTTGGTAGATTTCACTTTTTCCTTCATCTGTGGTAAGTCGTACCTCTGCGAGAGCTGCTTTAAGTGAAATGTTGCTATGATACCATATAGTAATGTCATTGAACTGGAAGATGGATGTGGGCCTTTTTCTGCCTTTAGGAGCTGGCACTGAATTTCAAAACGGTAAAAAAAAACAAGGCACTGTAATGTGAGAATCAGCAGCAAATGATTTAGTGCATTGCACTTTTCTTTGTTTTTTTTTTTTTCTATGGGTTTTGATTATTATAGCTGTACAAATGCCAACCATTTACCTTTTACCATTATTGAATAACACTGCTGTGCTGGGCACTCGTATCAGCTTGCCAGCTAGCATGTTTAGGTATGTGGCTGTGGACTAATGTTTTGGGTTTGGCTTTTTCTATGTACCTTGGTTGTCAAGCTTAGCCTATTGTTCGACTGAATTGTTGGCTATGACTGTAATGTTCGGTTCAAGCTGGAGTATTGTACTCATGAAAGATTCACTGATGACTGTAAGCATAACACCACTGAAGTGTTTTAGCAACCTCTTTTGTTGCAGCAGTTTCTGCTTCACATTTATGTCTTTAAGTAATGGCATGTTAGGCTCCCCCTTTACTCCCTCCATTACCTTTATGATGTCATTCCTTTACAAGGCTGACATAATTGAGTGTTAAATGCTATTGTGCATTAGCTGTGGTGTCCTTCCTCACTCTGCCTGTAGACATTAACATGAGACGATGTCTCCGCATAGACCTTCATAGCATCACACTCTACGGTACATTTCAGCACACTCTCGTAATTCAGTTCTATTTCTGAATGCGAGTAGCCTACAGGCTAAGTGACTGCAGATTGCAGATCTTGTAAAAATAATTGCATACTTGACCAAACAGCTTAGATTATATGAGAGACCTAGTGTGTGCCTGCGTCTGCTTTTCTGAGGAAGAGGATTTCTGCCGTCACCTCCCTCTGCCACTGATGAAGGCTCACCAGGGATTAGCTGACCGTAGTCCTGTGAAGCCCCATGCAGAGTACACTGAAACTCAGCTTTAAAAAGAAAAAAACAAGCCAGTTAATTATAGTATATTACACCATTCTTCATTTTGTTCACAAATGTCCCTATCCTATCAAAGCATACTTAATTAGCTTTATGTTTAAATCATTGCAGTTATATATTTGATGTTGCAGTACTGTATGAATGCTTCACCTGTGTTAAGAGCCTGTTGTGTTGTATGTTAATGACATACCCATATAAAAACCATTTATTGTTATATGGATACGACAGGAAATGATACTACTTGAGTAATGTTCCACCCTTGAGTGTGCGCACACACACACACACACACACACACACACACACACACACACACACACACACACACACACACACACACACACACACACACACACAGCCGCTTCCTGATGCTCAGCGGAGTGTGTTCTTCCTGTCTCGGTGTAGAGGTGTGGGCTGCTGAGAAGGGCCTGCACACTCAAAGGCAGCTCGTGGAGTATTCTCTGTTCTGACGGGTAAGTTTTGGTTTTACAGACGTGGCTGTTTTGGGACAGGGATCTGGGGTCCTGCACAGGTACCTGGGATGTGAGCTGTGCCTCTTGTTTTACTGGAGCATCAGCATGGCATGGAGGAGCACACACTTTTAGCATTTGCCGTGATTTCAGCACCAGTGGCTTCCTGATTGTGGGATTTAGCCTTGGCCACATCTGTACTCGTGTGTGTGTGTGTGTGTGTGTGTGTGTGTGTGTGTGTGTGTGTGTGTGTGTGTGTGTGTGTGTGTGTGTGTGTGTGTGTGTGTGTGTGTGTGTGTGTGTGTGTGTGGGGGGGGGGGGTCATTCTTACATTCATGCTTTTAGTTTAGCTCATTCTCAGTTTCTTTTTTCTAGGCCACTGCTATCATACCCTTGAGTAAGGTACTTAACCTGCCTAGCCACAGTATAAATGATCCAGATAACATGTTAATGTAATCTGCATAAATTGCCTGGATAATGGAATGTGGTAAGGACATGAATTGTGATTTAATGTGCGGGCACTGTGACGGAGGTGCATGCTCTAGAAAGAGGGAGGTGCTGTTTTTCCGCTCCTGTGCAGTAACTTAGGCCGGGCCTCAGTGGCAGACATAATCGCTTCTTCATACCTGTTAACTATGTCATTGGAGCTCTTAGGAAAGCAATCTCAGCATAGCTCGCTCCATCATTCAAGGTCAGGTGTGGTGTGACCAACTCCATTCATTCAAACTTGAGCAATTTATACATTTTTATCATTGCAGTTGTCTCTACCATTGTGATGATAAAACTCATCCGCCCACACACTCAAACACACATATACACACATACACACACACACACACACACACCACTGTAAAGAGTAACTGAACTTCCGCTGTAGAATTGTTCATCTCTCTGAGCAGTCAGGAACAAGTTGGCATTTGGTGTGATGATATGGGGGAAGGGTGTTAGTCTCACTGGATAGAAGAGCATATTGTGAGCACTCTGTTTGAACACTTTAAAAACTCTGCATTACTGGTTACCATGATGCCCCAGGCTGTACCTACACTACAGTTACTCTACACTGGCTCAGGATGCTGTCAGGATTCAAATTCTACTCTGGATAGAGGTGAAGGTACCTGTGTATTATTAATAAAGCTGGATTGTGTGTGTAAACCTCTGGCTGAATAAAAGGCCATTGTGTCAAACGTGTTACACGTGTAGCCCTGGATAAGGATGTCTGCTAGATAGTCTGTGACTGTTGAAATAGTGAACCTTCAGCACTGTACTTTAACCAGAGGAGAGTCCTCACACCACATGTCCATGCAGTCACTTATTAATTAGAAATTATTCTAATTTTATTTATTTAATTTTATTTTTATTTGGAGCTCAAATACTTTTAACAAACAAAGCTTGAGGACGGTGACATTTGGCTTTTTCTTCCCCAATGGCTAAATTTGCATTTTTGACGGTTTGCATTTGCAGCACTTCCTTGTTCTGATTTCTCTGCAATTATGCAGTTTAATTTTAAGCACAACTACCACACACAGGGCTGCATACATAATGGAGGTATCCGTGTCCTTTTCAGCGTTGCTTCTTTCGGTTAACAGTGAGAACCACGGCACAAAAGGACTTAATTACGAAGAGACTAGTGACAGCTGTATTTACATGTCTGAAAGAAAGACGGTAAATTCCTGCCATTGCTAAGGGTTGTTCTGCTAGAGTTGCCCTGAATGGGACAAACAGCTCCATTAATGTGGCGTAATAGTGGCAGCCGGAGGTTGTGTCTAAGGAACGGATCAGTTCAGGGACTGCAGATTGGGATCACACATTGAGAATTCCTCACCAGTGCCTCCAGGTGTCTGAAACACCTGCTGGCTTAAAGAGTTCTGAAACGGGGAAGGGACACGACTGACAGCAGAACATGCAGTCTGGACTCAGAACTAAGCCAATGAAAAGTCAGACCTGACAGGTCTCTATATTCAGTGATGTTTGGATGTTGCCAGTAGTCTGTTCAAAGTCATTTGTGTATGTATATGGTGTGTACGTGTATGTTGTATACAGTAAGTGTGGCAGATCTTTCTGTTTGTTTTGACTCGTTATGGCCTACAACCATCATAAAATCTGATGCAGGGAAATGCATACTGTAATTCTCCTTTACAGTAGAGCACGGAGATCACATATCATAACCATGGTTAAGAGAGGATCATATCAAAGAGAGGAAGTCATCACTTCCTGCCAGAGTGAGAAAGAGACAGGAAACCAAAACAATGCTCTCTGCCAGCACCAGTGGCTTATTTTTAAAGTTTGGATGGCCATTGTCTTAATTTTGTGGATTACAAACATCATATTTTCCTCTCTACGTTTGTTTTGGTTTTGTGTAGTGAATCTGTTCCAGACCTTGAGCTGTGGCACTGCTTAGTCACCGGGCCCAAGTGTCTGAGTGTTTTATCCTCAGACTATGTAATACTGTCCTCAGAGATGGAAATTTGAATAAAATAAAAGCATAACCTTTTCCTCAAGCACACTTGAGCATACTTGAAAACATGTACATTTATGGAAATTAATGCCATCAAGTGAATTTCCTCTGATATTGTGTTTACATGTATACAGTATGGAGCATTTAATCATTATGTAAAAAAATGCACATTTAATCAGCAAAAACGTATTATGTGGTACTAAGTGAATTCCCTCTGTTTTTGTGGGAGTTAGACCATGACATGGCCCTTCCAGTGTACAGTGGTGACCCAGGCTAGCCCTTCCAGTGTGATATATAATACTGTGACAGGTCTCAGGTGTTTTCGGCGAGTGTACAGGGGTGACCCAGGATAGCACCTCCAGTGTGATGTATAGTAATGTGTTTTCGGCCAGTGTACAGGGGTAACCCAGGATAGCACTTCCAGTGTGATGTATAGTAATGTGTTTTCGGCCAGTGTACAGGGGTGACCCAAGTGCTGTTTGTGCCCCTGCAGCGGAGCTGGACGCTGAGCATGCCCAGAAGGTTCTGGAGATGGAGCACGCTCAACAGGCCAAGCTGAAGGAGAGGCAGAAGTTTTTTGAAGAGGCTTTCCAGCAGGACATGGAGCAGTACCTCTCCACAGGCTACCTGCAAATTGGGGAAAGGAGAGGTGAGCCTGGTGACCAGGGGTAATTCAGGGGCAAGACAAGAGAGGTGAGCCTGGTGACCAGGGGTGGGACTCAGGGGCGGGACTCAGGGGCAAGAGAGGTGAGCTTGGCGACCAGAGGTAATTCAGGGGCAAGACAAGAGAGGTGAGCCTGGTGACCAGGGGTAATTCAGAGGCAAGAGAGGTGAGCCTGGTGACCAGGGGTAACTCACTCAGGGGCAACTCAGGGGCTACTCAGGGGTTAGAGAGGTGAACAGGTCTGTCAGTGACACTGAGTGGTCAAAGGGGACATTCTGGGGCACTAGGTGGAGGGGTTGGGTTAGGGGGGTGGGGCGTCTATGCAGGACAACCGATATGTTACCAGGAAACCACCGGAAAGGGAAGCAGAATGTTAATCAACCACCCTTCTGAGATTTCATACCGACAGTATATTTCTGGTATTTTGTAATGTAAAATAATGAAAAAAATATTAAATTAACAAACAACAAATATATAAATAATATTGTTATAATATGGCAAGCTTTCTCAGGGTCACAGTAGATAAAGGCAGTTCTCTGATGGAATGGAATGAATGGAAATTGTAAATTGAGTTTCTTCCCAATACATGCAATAGCTGGACAAGCTATTTTACTTCAAGTGCTTCCTTTGCCCTCAATATGTAGTGAATGTGGTAAATCCCCTGAATTGCTGATCAAGCACAGGTTGTCAGACTTGCACAAATCCCTGTGGGATGTTCAAAGGGCTGTTCCATTTTCTTAAGGGGGGGGTTGTTCCACATGCCAAGTCTTGATAATGTTCCAAGCAACCATAGACATTAACATTAAAGACTTTATAGACATTATAGAAATATCTCAGAGAGGATATATACAGACATCGTCCCCAGTCCAATGTTTTGCTCTGACAGTACATGTCCTTTAAAACTGTTCAGCTGAACTGGTGGTGTGAGGAGGCTTGCTGTGCTGTTCGTGTTGCGCTATATTGTGGGAAGAATTACACTGTGCCATGTGCATCTCCCCTGCATGGATAAAGCTAACTTTAACACCTACACCACAGGGGGCCCAGCACAGGAACTTCCAGTGGGTATAGTCCTGTTTGTAGTCCCTCCATTTCTTGAAAATTCCATGAAGATATTTGAATACTGGAAGGTCATGGAAAGGTTATTGGATGTGGTTAAATGTCCCACTGTCTGATAAAAGGTTACAGATAAGTGCCTGTTCCAAAATACTGTAAAATCCATCCATCATCCTTCAAGCAAACTAATTTGCTAGCTCATAGCAAAGTCCAACAATGTCACTGGGCTGATAGTGCTAATTACCTGACTGTAGATTGGCATTGGCTTGTCCATGAAGCCCCCTATGCCAGTAATATAAAAAAGTATGCGCACATACAGAAACCACAAAAACTACCATTCCACAGGTTTCACTGGGTTTTCTTGTTCCATAGAACTAAAAAATCTAATCAACGGTGGATTTATACAGTGTGGTGGAATAGGAAACGCTTTCTCTGAAACATACCCTGGAGTGTGCTTTGGTTCATTTGATTCAACATAGTGTTGAATTCTTTATGCGTTATATTGAGCTTAATCACTGAGTAATTGTTCTAGAAACAGCCTGTATCGATTGCTGAAATGCAAGCAGATTGAGATGAAGATAACAAATGCTTTCATAAATCTCACATTTTGGTACAAAAAAAACATACACTTAGCACTGTACAATAATTAAGAACATGTAAAACATATTGAATGGTTGCAAACTTGCCAGGAGGAGTACGGAAGTACAAGATGTCCGCACGGACAGTGAGAAAGATGGTGAAGGAGGCCATAAAAAAGGATTAGGGTTTAAAAATTGCTGAGATTGGTTGCATCTTGGGGTCACAGAGTCTAAAAAAGAACCTTAAAATGGCACCATCGTACCTACAAACTCTTTGGAAGGAGAGTATGAAGACAGCCCTTACTGTGCACAATAAACAAAACCAAGCATCTGGGGTTTGCCAAACATCGCTGGAATTAGGATTGGAAGAAAGTGCTATGGTCAGATGAGACCAAAATCTTATGTTTTTGCCATAAACACCATCAACATCTTTGGCGGCAAAAGAGGAATGCATACAAGTAGACGTACCTCATACCTGCTGTGAAATATGGCGGAGGGTTATTGATGTTCTGCTGCCAGTGGTCCAGGAGCACCATTTCAGATCAATGGCACAATTAAGTACCAGGAAATTTTGGCAGAAAATCTGTTTTTCTCTGCTAGGAAGCTGAGGCTTGGTCGTAGATTGTCCAGCAAACATACATGTCTCCAAACATACATCAAAATCCACACACAAATGGTTCAGTGAAGTTACATGCAAGTTACATGCAATGGTCATCTCAGTTTAAAGACTTAAACCCCAGAAATACTGTATATTGCATGGACAAAACTCCAGCCATAGCAATATGTAATTAATACAAATATTGTTTCTTTGAACAAATTAATTCTGTTGTAGCCTTATGTTGTTTATAACCACTGACCTGTGCAAGGATGCCAACTTTCAAATGGAGAAATGCTTGTTGACATATCAGCTTCATCAGACTGATACTAATCATGAAAATGTTAGCTTTTAACTTTGGATGACACCAGTACAGTTGCCAATATATCATTCATCCCTAGTTGTGTTCATGTGAAGTGTGATCAGTCTGTGTGAGCAGTGCTTTTCTCATATGGATGTTACCTTGCAGTTATCTGAGGTGAATTAATCTTGTATTATTTTCAACATACACTCAGTGAGCACTTTATTAGGTAGACCTGTACACCAGCTTGTTAATGCAAATATTTAATCAGCCATGTGGCAGCAACTAAATGCATAAAAGCATGCAGACATGGTCAAAAGGTTCAGCTGTTTTTCAGAATGGGGAAGAAATGTGATCTAAGTGGCTTTGACTGTGGAATGATTATTGGTACCAGACAGGGTGGTTTGAGTATCTCAGAAACTGCTGATCTCCAGTGATTTTCACACACAACAGTCTCTAGAGTTTGCAAAGAATGGTGCAAAAACAAAAAACATCCAATGAACAGCAGTTCTGCAGGCAAAAATGTGTTGTTAATGAGAGAGGTTAGAGGAGAAGGGCCGGACTGGTCAAAGCTGACGGGAAAGGTGACAGTAACGCAAATAACCACACATTACAACAGTGATATGCACTGAGCATGTATCTCTGAACCCACAACATAACTCTTAAGTGGATAGGCTACAGCAGCAGGAGACCAATAACTCAAAAAAGATAAGCCTAATAGATACCTAATGAAGTGCTCAGTGAATGTCCAGTCATTGTTGTACCTTTGGTGGTTTTAACCTGTAAAACTGACAGATTCCTCTCTCTCTATTGTGCTGCTCTGCGCTGCTCTTCCTCCACAATATCTGAGGTACAGTGCTGGTGCATCTGTCTCCCCCTGTCACTGTGTCAGTTCATCTGAGTCCAGAGTTGGGTACGGTCAGAGACATCCAAAAGTTGTGTCTGAGGAGGCCAGAAAACTTAAACAGATCCTCTTCCTCTTTGTTCATTAACTGGGATTTATGGTGTAATGTCAAATATCTTCACCTTCTGAGATAAAGATAATACTGTTTTTATATGTTCCCTGTGAATTGTAGTGTTTGTATAATTGTTTAGTGTTTGTTAGTGGTGATTGTTCATTTGTTTCTTTGTGTGAAATCTTAAATGCAAATGTTAATTTGCATTCTTCTGATCAGACCTGGGTTAAATATGTTGTTTTGGATTGGTTTACTGAGCTTGTCTGCTGTATTGGAAGGAAGCTATGAAATACTCCCAAAAGGTGTAAGCCACTGGTCCTCTCGGTTGGCTCAATTGCACCAGGCAAGATCAATCGAGCATAGAAAAGCACTTGAATCCAAAACTGTTACGTATTTGACCCAGGTCTGCTCCTGATACATGAGCAGTATCAGACATCAGGACGAAGAGGAGAAAAGGCAGGTGTATTAACACTGAAATGCATGTACTATGTCAATATGTCAGCAGTGAAAGAAATGTAAGGTGATGTTTCCAGGAGACAAGGTGTATTGTTATATGATCAAAAGGGGAGAGCGCATACTAACCTGGCCACATGAGAATTCATACAGAACATTTGAAAGAGGCAGGTAGAATGTGGCCCTGACGGGGGAGCATCCACAGGGAGCTCTTTTACACTGCTCTCTTGTGGAATGTTCTCAGACGAGCTGTGACAGCTCAGGCAACACCCGTGAGACAGTGGGGGGCCCTTTCTTTCACTGTACTGGCTTGCTCAAGCTAGCCTTGCTTACCACATCTGATGGCAGCTGGGCTCGGGACTCAAATGACTCATGCACACGGGCTGACGAATCAGAAGCAGCAGGTGTTTCACCAGCTCTTTCACAGTATATATTTTTCAGCTTTTGAATTTTGTCTGAGAGGCAAGCCAGCCTTAAGAACCGGCCACAGCCATTGAACAAGATCTGGGATAGTGCTTCTGCGGCAGTGGCACTGGACATACGCATTCAACAGCTAGCTCTGATAAATATTTCAGTCCATATTACTTAATTACATTAGCAAATACACCCAACATTGTAGTACAGACTAACCTGGCAGGGCATATATCCATACTGCTTTGAGTTAGATACTGGCTTCCATTGACTGCTGGGTGTTCCACAGGCAATGAAGCCATCTTCACTGTTATGTTGGTTAGCTGGGAAAAGTAACAAACTCCTGGTTAACATACCTGGTAAACAAGGTAATTGAGGCTACACTAGAATAGATCTTGAGTAGAGGCAGGAACTGCAATGGTTCCAAACAGAATACAAACCCCAGGGATTGGAAAATGTGAACCGATATGCTCCTGGATTCAGAACCTTGCAGTCTGGGTAATGGAGTCCTGTGACTACAGCTGTGCTGGTTGTGTTTTTGTCATAATCAGAGCCTATAGGAAGCATGTCATCCATGGAGGTGAATGTTGACATGCTGGAGCAGATGGATCTAATGGACGTGTCAGACCAGGAGGCCCTGGACGTCTTCCTGAACTCCGGAGAGGACAACAGCGCAGCTTCACCAGTGACGGGTAAAGTATTACATCCTCCTCACCACCAGGGGTCAGCAAATATTTACTTACAACAGAACCTGTACTATATCTTGTGTAGTAATTTTCTTGAAAGCTCTTTTAAAAGACCTGTCATTGAGTTTTTCCACTGGTGGCTGAAAGAAATACACCCAGTCATGCTGATGAATGCATCAGGGAAGGAGGTTACTAAGAATTATGTGAAAAACTCAACCTGAATACAGTACTCTATAGCTGGAATGATATATTTAATCAGTTTAAAATATATACAATCATTTTATTCTCATTCCTTGACTGTAACTGAAATGCTACTGTACTTCAATGCCACAGGAAAGTATGTTTTTTAATACGTGATAAAAAGGTGATATTCTTTTTCTGTAAAGATTAAGTAAATCCTACGGCATCCACGCCAGCCGTGAACATCCCCCTGTGCTGTGCCACCATGCCAGCACTACAGATGTCTTTGTCAGCACTGATATGCCTCCAGCTTCTGAGCACTTTATTCACTATTGATGTTTGCTGTGGAACACTTAAAAGATTTTACTGTAATTGGATCGGCACCGTAGTTCATCACAGTCAGTAGAGGGGTGGCAATCACATTACTGTTAGTACTATGTGCAACTATTAAATAGGCCTGCTCCAATCTTTTAGCTTTTATGCCTTAAAGGGAATCAATGAAATGCACGCAGAATGAAAGAGGATAATTGAATTGGGTTGTGGCTATGGAGACCCTGTCAAAGAAAAATGAAAAAAACAAAACGAACCAGAACCATCCGCGCTAACTTGCTCAGCCGGTTCTGTCAGTGTCCAGACATGGAATTCTAGTATGTGCCTCCACATTCACTGAGGTTTGGGGTGATGGTCTTCATGAGAGCCACAGAGCTGAAGGCAGCCATCGTGAATGCAGCGTCCTCATCTGCAAGGCGGGTGTAAGACTGAGCACCTCCTCCTCCCCCAGGTTCGGCTCAGGACTCGTCGCCCTCGGAGATCACACTGCAGGTGCCCACGCAGGCAGAGCTGAGGCACAAGCTCTCCTCCCTCTCCTCCTCCTGCACCGACTCGGCCAGCCAGGAGAGCAGCCCGGAGACCAGCGAGGAGGCCAGCGAATCCCCCGTGGTGCAGTCTGACGAGGAGGAGGTGCAGGCGGACACCACCCTGGCGGCTCTGCCCGAGACCGAGCCGCTCAAGAACTCTGACGACAGCGACTCGCAGGCCACATAGAACAGCCTGCGGCCGAGGACTGTATGAACTGGGCCCGCGGGCTGAGAGCAACAAGCGGCCGCCATTTTGTCTTGCCCCCCCCACCCGGTTTTTCTTGTACCACTTTAGTTACTACTCTCGCCAAATAAACTTTTTTTTTTTCCTCAACGTTTGCCATTCTGTGTACGACAGCAATCATTCGGTGGTGTGTAAGTCTTTGATAAACGTGTGTGACAAATGCATATTCTCATTCAATGCAGTATGGCTTTTATGATTCACTTGAATGTGTGCCCGACTTGTTTGTACAGAAAAGTGAATGCAAAATCACAGCTGAGCTTGGATCAATTTTCACAACAAAATACTGTGAAATCAGTGTTATTGAATCTGTTCTCGAGAACAGTGCAGCCAGAAGATTCAACTACAGTGTTCCTGGCTATTTGATCAATGGACACGATAGTCTAAGAGATGTAGGCATTAATTTACTACTTTCCCAGAACATACAATATAAATGCACTGCTATACTGCAGGTCCAAGGTGAACTTTGCTTGTGTTCCTTGCTGCATCGGATATCCATTCAATATAATGGTATTTACATTTTTGTAGATTTATTTTGTAGAGTACTGGTACCAGTACTCAATGTCAAAAATGAAGCTTACTTTTTGTTTGCTGCACTTGTCAATAAAGCACTATCTGCTTTCAGACCCTGAGGGGGGAATTTGTTTGGAGCCATTTTGACATGAATGAGCCGGTCAGGTAAAAGCACACGCACAGTATATACTGTGACAGGAAGGAAACGATGCACTAGGGAGGTCCAGTATAAAATCCCAGCTGTGAAAATCAACACAGTTTATGTGCACTGTTCAGCATAAACTGAAGGCCGAGTGTAAAAATACAGGAGTGAAGGATGGAAGTGAACTTGTTGGGGAAAAAATACAATAAAAAATTATAGTAGCTCTAAGCTCCAACTACACAAGCATTTTGGGTCGTTCCAGTGCTGAAGTTTATAGCTACCTTTCACTCTGGTAACAGCCTACACGTCAGGTTGCCATTACCAGGTAGTTTCCTTTTGATGTTATCCTTAGAAGAGATGTTCTTGCATTAAGACAAATCTCTTGTGAACATCTTTCACTTCAAAAGAGCTTCAGAGTACCTTGAGGTGGAACTGCAAATACTTGAATGTGTACATTCTGTACATGATCTGTTCATATAAATATAACATTTTTTTATTTGATTACTTTTTTTATTTATGAAAAGTGCAGATCTGTCCAAAAAATAAAAACCCCCAGTGGGATAAACTGCATTTACTGTATTAAAAAGTAGAATTGAGTGAATCTCTCAGATGAATAGTTCCAGCACCTAGCCGTGTCCCTCAGTAGTGTACATTTAGTTGATGGCATGGTGAAACCAGTGAATATACACACGTGCACACACACATACGCGCACACACACATACGCACACACACACAGCCCCACAAATGGTATGTGGCACTGCAGAAAAGATGCAGACACACCCATTCTGGAAAGTGACAGTGAATTGTCCTTACATTTTTATTAAACCTTAAAGTACAAACGTGTAAAGTAAAAAAAAAAAACTGTAAATAACCAACATGAACCTTTCCAAATCAGAGCTAATAAATTAAAAGACTAAGCAATAGTTTCAACTGTAGAAAAATGACCATAAAATCATAAAATACATCATAAGGCCATAAAAAACAACCACATTTTGTTTGAAAACACAACTTTGTTTTCATTAAATACTCCTGAAACAGTTCAGTCTTCTGTAAAAGGACAAAACAACCAACTGGATTATAGGACGTAATTAATTCTAGGACCATCACCTCCGACGAGCTCAGTGCAACATGAGTGGCTACTACATTGTCAACTTTTCATTAATGAAAATGTAAAAACCCTATTTTGTGTCACAATATTTTCCCTTTCTTTATAAAAGTAAAGCTAAAAAAACTAAGGGGCCACGGCTACTCCTTATTTCTTCAGTGATGTAAGCAGCACTTATTATTTATAAATGGTACAAGAGGAACCCTGTCAGCAAAGCTCTGGCACAGAAGGAACTGAAACATAAGGCTGTTCTCTTCAGGGTGCGTTTGGCTTCCCCCCCCCACCCACCCGAAAGGCTCAAGTATTTAAAGACATTTACAGGTCTATGTACAAAGCGTGTCGTCTTTTTCCATTTTCAGATACATTTTTCTTTCCGTAATTTCTTTCATATTACATCTGGAAAAGAGGGGCAAAACATTTTTCACATTTCACACTGAATAGTGGCTCCACTTGTGATAGCGCATTTGACCAAAATCAAATCAAAAGAACACAAAAAAAAAAAGAAACCATAAAATAATGCTACTGATGTTTGATATAGATGAGACGTTATGACGAACAGAATGGAATGTTAATAGGATTGCACTTGTAGAACCAGATAAAAAGCCCGTTTAGCCTTTATGTTGCCAGTTCAAAACAATGTCAGAATTTCGCTTTTGTGTTCTGTTTGATATTATGAACAGCACCAAAACAAACAGAAATCAATGGCTTGGGTTTCCTGCTAAAATCAGGACATTGTCACACGTAATAAAAAGCGGCCTCGATCCCCCTCCTCCGGGTGTTTGGAGCTGCTACCATTGCCTTCTCCTGTGACCTCCTCCTCCTCACACTCGAAAAAACCAAAATGTAAACTTAACCGATTAACCACAAACCAGCTTCACTTCCCAACTGCTCTCCCAAAACGGTTTGCCGCTGGCAAAGTGAAATGAAAATCACTTGCATCTGCCAGTGCAACCTGCGTGTTTTAAAGTAGTCAAGTTTGTGGTTCTGTTAGCAACTTGTTCCTGATCCAGGTTGTGTTTATATGCAGTCCTACGGCTGATGAGCGAACACAAGAAAAAGCCACCTATCTTCAGGGGTCCACCCGTTTAAACTATGAAGAAACAGCACAACCACAGCGAGACAGAAAGCAGCCGCTGCAGGAGGTGAGGGCTATATAATATATATATTTATATATACGTTTGTGTGTTTGTACATTTAATGCTAAAAACAATCAAAGTACTTCTCTAAAATCAAAATGATTTTCCTTTGAGCTAGTGCAATAAACATCTTGCTCTCTACGGCAAGTTTTCCATACTACGGGGAGAGGAGGGAAATGTATATATAAAAACAGAATAAAAGCGGGATCCTGTTCATGTGGAACCGGCGACACTGGTGGAGAGCTGAGAGGAGGAGATACGGGACAGCGACACCTGGACCGTGGCTCGTTTTCGGGGGCCTCGCCGGGCCGAGGTCCGGCTGGGGGCCACGCCGTTACACACCTCCCCGTTCTGCGACGTCGCCTTCCCACACACCTGGTTCACCAAGCTGTTGATTTGGTCCTGAAGAAGAAAAAAGGCATATAAAGACTTTGAAGCTAAGCCGTTCCTTCAGACACAATAATGTACACAGAAGCAGAGTGTACAGGATTGTACTTGCATCTGGATTTCAGGTTGACCTTGTTTCCATTCTATCCAGGCTGGCTGAAGCAATCACATTGATTTTGATGTAACATTCACAAGAAAATGATTCACATACTGGCATATCACAACTTATAAAATGCAAAGCGCTGAGATGCCTCCTGTAAAAGGAGCACCTTACGGTACCTGCGCCGATAGCAATAAATGAACACATCAGCCAATGGAATGAGAGTAATGGCACATCAGTGCTCAAGGCCTCTTCACTACTTTCCTTCGTTTAAGGCCACAGATTCAAGCCTCTATCACTGAATTGCAGGTCTGAGAAACTTATTCACCCAGAGCAATTTCACACAGTGTGCTTCACAGCTTACCTCATCATAGCGGTACATCATCTTGAGGCCGCGACACGACCTGTGTTTCTCCACGTAGCGCAGCGCACACTCCAGGCAGAACACGATGTTCTCGTTCTCCTGGACCACCTATGAGGACGAGAAAACAAGAGAACACCTAATTACTAAACGCACAAACCGACTAAATAATCTCTTTATATTTGCATTATGAAGGACCAAACAGAAAGCAAGAATGTAATAAAACTGAAATGATATACATTGGATGGTTATTATGCGTCACAGTTTTTGAAGAAATACCAAAGCATAATTTTCCAATATACAGTATAACCACCATCAATCGAATGCCGATGGAAACGGGGGTAGTTCCTGATTAATATTTGTATGGGAGACCTGAGTAAAACAGATTGGCGCTGGAAATAATGCTGAAGATCCAATAGAGGGCAGTCTTCCTCTGCAAAATAACAGATTATGACAGACCCACCATAGAGAAGTAACAGTGATAGTGATAAAACACTCACCATAGAGAGATAAGAGCTGATAAATCACCATAGAGAGGTAACAGAGCTGATAACACTCACCAGAGAGATAACAGCTGATAAATCACCATAGAGAGGTAACAGAGCTGATAACACTCACCATAGAGAGGTAACAGAGGTGATAAACACTCACCATAGAGAGGTAACAGAGGTGATAAACACTCACCATAGAGAGGTAACAGAGGTGTTGGCAGATCTGGCACCGCCTCTCCGATGTCTCCAGGGCCAGCCACTTGCGGGGCTTCTTCTTGCCCTCGCTGGGGGTGTGGGAGTCGTGCGTGCCGTAGCGCGCAGAGCACAGCAGCCCGGCTCTGTACAGCTCCTGCCGCTGTCTCATCTCTAGGTCCCTGCAGGAGCAGAACACACACACAGCTACTGCGCTGCACTGTACACACACCCAGCGCACACAGTGGTGAACATGTAGGCAGACTTTGGTGAGGTTACACATCTGGTTACGATTTAAATTACGTTTACATGCTTTGACACACAGCAGTAACTGACCTGAGATCTTTGATGAGTGAGGAGATTGTACTCAGTATGTACCCATTCTCCCGCTTGGATTCTGACGTGGCGATCTGATACAGCAGCTTCTCCATGGAGAAGGGTTTCTCGATTCGACGGCACTTCAGGTCCTGAGAAAGAAAAAGTCCAATTTGCAGAGTGTGGAATAAGAAAATAAATGAACAAAACAAGATGGCTGACGATAACACCAAGATGGAGAATTTCACACTGATGGATGAATGCAGAAATGCATTTCAGGGTCTTCATCCCATTGCAGTGAGGACAGATATCATTGGTGGTAGGCCCATGTATGGTCCCTTCATGAAATAAAACAGGGTGGGAGAGAGCATGTGGCAGAGGAAGGTTCCAGCAGCTCTGTGTGAGGGAGAGATTACAGAGAAACTGCTGCTGTGTTACTGGAGTGGCTAGGGACACAGCGAGAGCTGGCATGCAGCATGTGTCCCACCCTGCACAGGCTGTCAGGGACGCTACGATCACAGGAGCCGCCCAGCCACAAAGGTTTTAAAATCAGTTTCAGAGGGCATTCATGGTGGATCTAGGAGAATGTGAAATTGAGCGAAAATATGCAGGATATACATGTTAAATGATATTTTTAACTCCGCCATATTGCTGTAAAGAGGGGAAATGTAAAATAATGGAGAAACGTGATTGTCATGTTATGAGCCACTCTTGGGCCCCTCAGGGTTCAGCGGCTCACCTTGGCGGCCTGGTATCCCAGGTTCATCCACTGAGGGCTGGCAAAGTGCACCGTCTCTGAGACGCTGTAGCCGCAGCAGACCCTGGACACGAACGTGCCCGGGAAGCAGACGATGAACTCCCCGCTCTGCTGGACGGTCCGGTGAACTGTGATCCCCTCCCGATGGAGAACCTCCGGAGAGATCTGAGGGCAGGACCCAAAAACAACGAGAATGTGAGGCCAGGCCGTTACCCAGGGCAGCGTAAACGTCTTCACGTTTTATTAATCTACAATTACATTCACTACGGAGACGTTATGGAGATGGAGGTCATTGCAGACATTGGTCAAAATAAAAACATTAGAAAAATATGAAGTGAAAGCTGTGATTAGATCACATTTGTAGTGGATTAAGGTAGCGAACGCAAAATTATCATTCATGACATGACATTCGTACAATGTAATTCAGAGACAATTGCATACAAATGCAGATCATTTTGATTGAGAGGTTAGTGTACTTGTCCTGTCGCTCGGCAACAGTGCCTACAGGGCCATCCTGACACGCCACAGCAGGAGATCCACAATCCTAATCCCCATTAACAATCAACTTGGCTCCATTCTCAGAAAACAAACACCACTTACAAACAAAGACGCACTTCACTGTAAAATGTCAGTTATCCAGAGTATCATTTGGACAGTAGAGGCTGTTGCGGCAATCTATTTCATAATTATTCATTTTTGTGTGTGTGTGTGTGTGTGTGTGTATGCAGACGTGCTACATTGCTTGTTTGTGTGCATGTGTATGTGTCTGTATCTAGGCCTGTGTGTACATATGTGCATAAATTCTACGTTGCTCGTTTGTGTTTGTATGCGTGTACGTGTCTGTGTATGTGCGTGTATTTGCAGACATGCCACGTTTCTCGTTTGTGTAAACGTGTGTGTCTGTGTGTGTGTACATGTGTACATGCTCTGTTGCTGGTTTGTATAGCTGCATAGTTCTCACCATGATGTTCTTCTCCAGCATCTCCAGGCCTGGTGTCCCGTTAGCCTGCAGCAGAGTGTGCACCACTCTGTCCAGTTTAGCCTTCTCCTCAGCAGGGATGCAGTACCTGCGGTCAGTTTGTGTGGTGAGTAACACTGACGGGAGGGAAACGTCAGCTCCACGCCCAGAGCTTTCACAGGCAACACGTTTCTGAGGAGCCATCGGAGCACAGCTGGGCCTAACCATGAGGCTACTTGAGCTAAGACCTAAACGCTTTACCTAAAAGCTTCCCACGGTCCACATATCACAGTACTGTGCTCATACCGGCACAGAAGGTAGAGAACGAGGGCTAGAGGCCAAAGCATGTTCACCCAGCAAGAGGGGTGGACTGTGTGGGAAGGATTAAGTTTGACTGTAGGGGATGGATTAAGATCAATATGTACAAAATGCAGAAGGCTGATATTTGAGAGAAATTGTTCTTGAGGAAAAAAAAGGCTCAGCCAGTTCTGGTTAAATCTGACATAAAAAAAATCCTTCATGAATGACACTTTAAAATCCTTTCCTGGAAAGGTTTAAGAAATTCTGAAGTAACTATTAATGCAACAAAAGCCGATTTCATTTCCGAAATTGAGAGAGACTAGTCAGATTAGATGCAGGAAAACCTCATGCATACCAACAGGTTATGAATGAGTGTATAAGGCAAGGTTAAACTTGCAGAGGATACTTACCAAATGCAATCAGCACCAGTGTGTAAGTAATCTATGTAAGGAAGGCGATTGTGGTCTCGAAACCAGCAGGAGGTAGAAAATACCATGCCGATATTCAGCCAAGGAATGGTCACTCCTGCAGAGACAAGAGAAGATGGAGTTTGGGGGGTGGAGGGGGGAGGAGAAGGGGAGAAGATCCACAGCTTCTACAGAAGTAACAGAAGGAGAGCAGGACAGCTGATACAGGGCAGCAGTGAGGAACGTACCGGGTACAGCACCCAAGTGTCTGAGGATGGATGCAGAATTATTAGGAAGGACAGTGAGGTTCCATCCATGTCTGGGGAGGGGAGAGAGCACGTGAGATTAACCTAACATGTCATGCACACACCCTATGAACAGCCCTTATTAGGGTGCTTCGCAAAAACGCCCAGCGTCCAATCAAAGCGTTCCGTGGATTTAGTTTAGTCACATGACAGCCTGAGGAGTTGGGATGATTAACCCCTAAGGTGAACACAGATACTGCAGCACCTGTCCTCACTTTGAAAACGGCTCTGACTTTCCCACAGGGAAACCACTTCCATGGGTTTTAGTGTCCACTTTCCCACAATGCACTGCAACATGGCACTCCTTCTGCTCCACTATCCTCCAGTACTCTTGCTGTAAGCACACAAGAAACCAAAGCGTGGGGTGAGTGACATTCACAACAACACTGGCTAATGTCTGCCCTTCACACTGCTACTTAATGCACTGGAAATCATTATACATTAAGAATTAGATATCCCTTATTACAGCTGATATGAATAGAATACAACACAATGATACAATGCAGCCCCTACAATCTTTCATGTCAGAGTAAGCGGCTAATATTGACTATAAATCTCAATAATGACCAACATTTTTTACTTGTAACAATAAATCCTAAATATCTACATTCAGCTGCATCATTTTTACTGAGCAGTGGCACTTCGTTACTGTCACCCAACTGCTAACACTGTACATTACACCAGGCATAACCAGTTACTAGAAAACTGCTGTACCTCCACTTCAGTTGCCACTGGCTCCTTGTTAAAGCACATATTCATGGTGTTCCTTGCGGTCCTATAGAAGGTGGTTAAAGACACCGACCTCCCCTGAAAGACAAACACACCACAGAAATCATCAGGGACAGTTCAGCATCAAATAATAACAGCAAAACATGTCAGAAGGAAAGAATGATAAAAGCAGAAACAAGTTCTGACATTTAACCAGAGGTGGAGTATTTGCATGAAGACATTTAGCAGATCCTCTTCTGAATGACAAAAGTGCATGTGAAAAGGTTACTGTAGATAATGAACTGAGAAAATATCAAGCTAGCAGAACCCATTCCATCAATCGTCAGTGTTCAGTGTGCATTCTGTGGGAGAATTAAACGCTAGGAGACTAGCCTTTACACCCTCTAGTGGGAAAACATGTTATTATGGGAGCATGGAGCGTGTTGGACCGAGTGGGTTGTAGATATTAATGAGACAATGAGACATTCATTTAAATGATCCATCCATTATCTTAACTCTCTTATCCTGAATAGGGTCGCAGGGGGGCTGGAGCCTATCCCAGCATACATTGGGGCGAAAGGCAGGAATACAACCTGGACAGGTCGCCAGTCCATCGCAGGGCACACACACCATTCACTCACACACTCATACCTACGGGCAATTTAGACTCTCCAATCAGCCTAACCTGAATGTCTTTGGACTGTGGGAGGAAACCGGAGTACCCAGAGGAAACCCACGCGAACACGGGGAGAACATGCAAACTCCACACAGAGAGGCCCCGGCCGACGGGGATTCGAACCCAGGACCTCCTTGCTGTGAGGCGGCAGTGCTACCCACTGCACCATCCGTGCCACCCCCATTTAAATGACAGTAATGTGACTTTATGGGAATTCATGGGTTTTTGCATAATTGGAAAACAATTAATTCCCATAAAGTCACATTACTGCCACTTAATTCCCATTAATTTACATAGAAAAATCCTTGAATTTTGAAACCCCAGGGACAGAATACCAGAAACCAACAGGCCAACAGACAATACACGTGGGCGACTATCTGTCTCTCTCTCAATTTCGGAAACCTGTGCAGAATGAAAGGTTTCGAGGGCCCGCAGACTACCTTGTATATGCACTTGTGCTGGTCGCTGAGAATGCCCCTCTCCTCCTCCTCCTCCTCGCCTTCCTCCTCCCTCCTCCTCTCCTGCGGCGGGGGGCGGCGGGCCTCCAGCTGCCACAGCTTCCCTCCCACGCCGTTGCTGTGCAGCAGCCCGTTGACCAGGCCGTTTTTGGGCTCGTAGCGGGGCAGCATGGCTCGCTGGCCTCCCTCAGAGTGGCCCTCCAGGGGCCCCTTCCTCCTCTCCAGGGTCTCCTTCTCGGCCAGCACCTCCTCCTCCAGCCTCTGACGCTCCTCGGGGGAGAGGGAGTCGTAGGAGAGCAGGTACTGGCAGTAGGCCTCCTGCAGCTTGGCCAGCCGGTCCTGGGCGGACTTGGGCACGCGCAGCAGGTCGGCCAGCTTGCTCCACTTCTTGAGGTCCGTCACCTGCTGCATGCCGCCCATGTCGTTGATGAGCTGGAAGAACCGGGCCAGGTCCAGCTCGCAGCCCCCTGGGCAGGGAAGAGGACAGAGGGCATGGATGAACGGAGAATCACTGAGCATGTATGTTACGCTGTGGACACAACGTCGGTAAATGTGCGAGCATTCACTTCACAGTGTGTAAGCCACAGTAAGACTAATGGGAAAACATGCTGTGATGCAGATTACTGTAGCAGTAATGAGCACTAGATAAGCAAAAGCAGCAGAGACCACCATTCAAGTAAATGAGTGGTTCACACCGCATAATTTCTCTCTTCTTTCCACAATACCACTTAAAACACTTTCTCCTTGGCACTGTCTCCAGAAGGCTGAGTCAGTTCCTGGTCTGAGAAACAGACTCAGCTGGATATAGGCCTGGATTTGATCACAACAGAAAACCCTCCAGCCACACACTCACACTCTGTGTCTCTCACTGTCTCTGTTGCTTTTGCTCCAGAGGATGGTGGCTGTCCTTTGTCTGTAGAATAGCGAATGTTCTCATTGTGCGCACATGCAGTATTTATTTAGTAGACCTACTGATGTCCTGGGTGGCTAAAATAAAATGAGTGTCTAAGTTCTCTCTGTCTGTCTGCCATTTCCTCTCCCTCCTCTCTCCCTTTCGGTCTCTGTCTCTCTCACTGTTCCCTTCGTTTCAACCTAATCCAGGTTGGCTGCAGCATTCGAAAGCTCACTCCAAAACATTCCACATTAGTCGCAGATGTTGAGAGGGATGTATGAGCACATCTAAGTAGATCTTGGAGCTAGCGGGAAGCATTTCACCGCACATTGTACCTGTATGATGGAGTAAGTGACAAATAAACTTTGATTTGATTTTGATGAGTGGGGGGTCCCCAGCAGGGGTTGCAGCATGGCAGAGCCCCAGTGAACCATCACTGGTCCAGACTGGCAGCTGAGTGGAGCCTTACAGTACGTATGTACCCTCACTGGGTCTAACTCCATTCCTGGTGCTGCATTATCAATGGTCTGCTCTTCTGTACCTTCCACAGGCACCAAGCTTCTAAATGCTTCAAGAATACTTAAACTATACCCTGTGCTCCACATTTCACATGTACTTTCCAGGGCTTTTGGAATGTGCTTCAAAGAATCTGTCCTTAAAACAACCCATGATTCAATGATTTACAGAAGTTCTACCCAAGAACGAAGACTGAAACAATGTTTCCTGCACAAAAAAGCACTGTTCTGAAAAAGAACATTTGGCAGTTCTGTGAGCATAAGCTACCTTGTGGAATGTGTGGAATGCAAATACCTTGTGGAATTCATTTTAAATGATTTGATTGCAAATGCAAATTGTAGGGAAAAAAACCTATTGACACTGAATTCACAGACTGCATTCGCAGTGTCAATCAATCAAGTCAACCTTTACTTTCCCAGAGGGAGCCATCTTCACAGGCGGGCTGAAGAACATTCAGACTGTAATGAGGAAGGCAGCGGCGTGCTGCTGAACGCCGGGCCCTGAGGCCCCTCACCTATGAGCGGAGCCTCCTCCTTGGCGATGCCCTGAGATCGGAGGTGCTTGCGGATGCAGGCCAGCCGCTGCACGTTGGGGCCCCAGCGGCGGCCCAGCTTGTGGACGTGCTGCACCTGGGTGAGGAAGCGCATGTCGTCGTTCAGCTTGCACTCGGGCCTCCAGTCAGGCGGCGGGATGACCCGGCACAGCCCGAACGGCTCGGCCCGCTCCCGCACCGAGTCCACATACACCAGCGGGTCCTGGAACTCCTGCTGCCCGGGCCGGAACGCCGGCACCTCCGTCAGGGAGCTCCAGGCCGCCCGGACCCTCTCCCGCTCCTTCTCCCGCTCTCTCTCCCGCTCTCTCTCCCGCTCTCTCTCCCGCTCTCTCTCCCGCTCCTTCTCCCGCTCTCTCTCCCGCTCCTTCTCCCGCTCTCTCTCCCGCTCTCTCTCCTTCTCTGCTGGTTTCTGTGACAGGGAGGAGGACGGGCTGTTTGAGGTAGAGGAGTGTTTCTCAGGGGCGGCCTGCACCTTGTAGTGTGCTTGTCTGGTGAACATTAGTCTGCCGGCCGACGCCCGTTTGGGCCTTTGACGCTCGGGGGGCGGTTGAGCTGAGTCGAGCTGAGCCGTTACGGGCTGAACCGTGCCGGGCTGAGCCGTGCCGGGCTGAGTCCTGCTGGGCTGAGTCTGAGCAGGAGTAGGCTGAGTCAAACTGGGCTTAGCTGGACTGGGCTTAGCCGGACTGAGTCGAGCTGGACCAGGCTGAGCTGGATTCGCCTGCTTCAGGTTGGGCCTCGTACTTTCCTTCGTGACATGGCCGCCGGGTCCGGCTTTCTCCTGAGTAGCTTTCCTGCTGCGCGTCTCCAGCGGGCTGGCCTGCACTTTGACCTTTCTGGGGCTGGTGAGGCTCAGTCTCTGGGCCACAGCAGCCTCGGCTGCCTCCAGACGCCTCCTGGAGGTCCGTAAGCCCTCGCGGCCGGGCGGGCAGTCCCGGGCACACAGCTGGCCGTTCAGCCTCCCAGCGGGGGGAGGGCAGCCCCCGTTAGCCACCTTGTGCAGCCCGCTGGATAATAGCACCTTTTTGCGGGTTTTTGCATCGCGGCTTTGGGCTTTCCCTGAGTTGGAGCGGTGGAGCTGGGGGCGGGCAGCACCGTTGGCGTGGGGACGGTTGCCGCGGTCGCGGCGGTGATTGCTGGGGCGGGGCTTGTGGGCGGCGGCGGTTTTTCCGCGCTTGCGTTTGGCGTCCTTGGCCTGTTTCCGCTTGGCTTTGGTGTAGGTGACGTGGCCCTTGGGCACGGTGGCTGTGTACTTCACAGTTTTGGATGGCAGCGGGCGGAACCCGCGGGTCCGTTTGGCACAGGGCAGGCGCCCTCTGACTGAGGATGCCTGCGTCACCCCGTTCGCTTTCGAAACCTGCGAGGAAAACAGACCGGCCCACGTGAGAAACACACACTTTACACACTGCTTCATCGGTTACACTGTCTTTACACGGGACATACACCTACATTTAACACACAGCAGAGGACATGCACAGAGCATGGATCAGTGGTGTAATGCACCAGTTAATCCAGTAATACGACCCATCTTGGGCTACAGTAAGACAAAAACACCTACAGTCTACAACTATTTCAAAATCAAGCCTTTGGTAAAGCACTGTGAAAATGGCTCAGTAATCCCATTTCCAGCCGGGTGTGTAGGATCGTTCAGTTTGGTCCTAAGCGCCGCATTCTGCATGTGTCTAATGCACAAGCCATTGTCCCTTTAAGGCCTCACAAAAGAATACATGTGGGAACTCTACTTACTACAGAATGCAAGGGCATTTGCTTGTGTTCAGAGATCCCTTATCGCCATTAGTGTCAACATCAACTACTGATGAGCAAACACAGGAGGACGGTGTCAGAACAGGAGCTCCAAAGGCTGCTGCTGTGCTGCTGTACTCCTCAGTGGTGAAAGGACAGGGAAGCTTTTAATAGAGAGAATACAGGGAGGATGTGACCTCAGTCGCACCATAACCTCCCGTCACCGGATAAGAGAGCCGCCAGGAGCTCGTCCAGCACTGTGCATTAATTACCGGCTCGGCAGGTGAAGCTCCAGATCTTAGGAGGAGGCCTGGCGAAGAGCGTGCCAAAATTCCCACTGTTCTCTCCGACGATAGAGCCAATCAGAGGGCTTCGTCTCTCCTCCTGCCCCCTGTCAACAGTCCCACCTCCATACCCCCCCCCACTGTAAGCCCACATGCATCATATCTACTGTGATCAGCTCATTACAGACAGAAATGCTGTTCGGGGTCTCTGCTGAGGCAGGGAGTTGCGGTGGCCACGGGGGGCGCTGCAGGGGTGAGGCCGGCAGCCTGGGGAACATATGTTCAGGAGTGAGGGGCAGGGCCCAGCGCGGCCACGCCGGCGCGGAACAAAGGGCGTTTCAGTGTCCTCTCCCCCGTCCCTCTGTTCCCACCAGCGCCATCTTACAGCTCCTCTCTAATCTCTTCACTTTCTTACATACAGCCACTCCTTCTATGTTACCCCAGCATTTCAATCCACTCCACACATTGCTGCATGTAACACACAGTACCAGGTGTGACCACTGGAGGGCGCAGCGCCTCCCGAGACGGCTGGCGCACGTGAGCCTGGCCTCGTAACGCGATTGTTCAGTCGAGGCGTGTGGGGGTGGGTGGAGAAACGCTCCCAGCTGTGGCGCTTGTCACTAGTACGTACCCAATGAAGCGCGTACCCATGCACACACAAGCTTAACTGTACACGAACACACACACACGTACACATACAGACACAAGCTCAACTGTACACGAACACACACACACACGTACCCATGCACACACAAGCTCAACTGTACACGAACACACACACACACACACACACACACACACACACACACACACACACACACACACGTACACACACGTACACACACGTACACATACACACGTACACGTACACACGTACACGTACACGTACACAGACAGACAGACAGACGCATACATGCGCAGATACACACGCACAGCCTCTCACCCACACTCACACGCACGCATGTACACAGAAACAGACGCACACACAGACATGCATATGCAGATGCAGATGCATACGTGCACACATGCACACTCACGTACGCACGCACACAGACAAAGAAACAGACACACACACACACACACACACACACACAAGCATGCACGCACGGACACAGACAGACAGACACGCACACACGCAGACAGACAGACAGACAGACAGACAGACATATGCACACACACTCACACGCACGCATGCACACAGGCAGACAGACACACAGACACACAGACACACAGACACACAGACACACAGACACACAGACACACAGACACACACACAGATGGGGTCAGAGCTGGCTGGAGGCACATTACAGAGGGCTGTGATTAGGTCAGTGCTCCAGTCAACACTGTAAAAAAAAAAAAAAAAAAAAGACATGAAAGAAAAAAAGGGGAGGGCCCTGAAGTTGATTCGGGCGCACGTCAGCGCCAGGGGGAGGGAGCGGGATCAGCTGAGATGACATCATGTGTTGCTATAGCTCAGCTGCAGGAGGGCAGAAAGATTAAAACAAAACATCTGCATCTGCGCAGCCCACAGGAAGATCCGGGAGAGGAAGGGAGAGAGTAACCGCTTCACTGCCGGTCTGTGGAGCCACGCACACGGACGGTCCACAGAGGCCCGCTCGCAGTGACACTGCCGTTTGCTCTAATTAGCATTACATCAATGCCTGTTACACTGTTTATTACTTCCAGCACGGGGGCTCAGGGCTCTTCCTGTTTCTCCTTGAAAAGGATGGAAAAAAGTCTGAAGGGCAACTAAAGCTGGAAATCGTCTATGCACCGTTTCAGATTTAAACGCATCTGATAACACAATATGAAAACTATGCCTTTGAGCAAAGACCACACACGGGGCGACACGGCTCAGGCAGTAAGAGCAGTCGTCTGGCAGTCGGAGGGTTGCCGGTTCGGTCCCCCGCCCCGGGCTGTGTCGAAGTGTCCCTGAGCAAGACACCTAACCCCTAAATGCTCCTGACGAGCTGGTTGGTGCCTTGCATGGCACCAATCGCCGTGAGTGTGTGTATGAATGGGTGAATGAGAAGCACTTTGGATAAAGGCGCTATATAAATGACAACCATTACATGTGCCCACAGTACTGAAGGTAAAAAATATAGGGAAGCATTTTAAGATGAGCAAATCAGCTAATTTAAGCATGGCATTTTAAAGCTACTGAGATAGGGCCAGGCCATACAGAGGCCGCAGTTTACAAAGAGGCCTGCTGTACAGAAACATTAAAAGTTGGACATTTTTAATCTCTCAAAGCAACTAGAGACCTGTTGCAAAGTGCACAGAACAGCTTGCAGTAATCTCACAAGCAAAGACGGAACAAAGCACCCAAACTTCAATGAAATTCTCTCTCCTCTCGCCCACTGAGATTTGTGTTTTGAGACCGCAACCTCCAACAGCACTGCCCGCTGATCCACAGCTTACTGTGGGGTAGTTTCAAGGGGTATTTGTGGGCAGTACAGCCATTAGGGAGCAAACAAGGCTCTGAACCCAAGTAAGTGCAACCCAAGTTTTCTTGGCACAATGCATTACTAACTAATGCAGAAGTATGGAAGAAATTATCACACTGAAAGAACGCATGTGATTGGGGTATAGGGTACCACTGAATGCAGCAGTGTTCATTTTAATCCCAGAAGGCATGGGCACAGATACATACATGCACAGAATATAGTGTATAGTGTACGGCCTGCGGTGTTGTGTGCAGGCTGTCGTGTTCAGTACTGCGGTCATTAGACTAGACCTATAACAGACACAGCAAGAGAAGCAGCTTTGACTCACATCGTTTCAGTCACTTTCGAGAGTGGGAAATATGCGCTGACGCAAACAGGGCTGACTGTTCAGCTTGAGAGCTGCACTCGACGCATTCACCAAACAAACCACCCAGGTACTCCACAATGAGTCACAGCTGAAAACTCGCTGCACAGCTTCTCGGTATTTGTAACTGCAACCGGACGCAAAACTACGTCAAAGTGCACATCATTCATATAACCGTCTGCTGACTCCTAAGTGAGCTGTCCTTCTCTGCAGTGATGCTGGGAAGCAATGTGATTAACATTTATGATTCTGCCAGTATCTGGGCTGACTAAATACCCAGTTGTAGCAGTTGGCAATACTTTTAAAAATGTATAAATGCAAATCTTCACGAATTTAATGCAATATAATATCGGAGATCACTGCATGACCTCAGCATTTGTGTGAAGCACTTTACCTGGGTATGAGGGGAAATGTGAGCTCTCTAATACATGCAATGTGCTCTCCTATCCTTCTCTCAGAATTTGGGCTATATTGATGTGGGGACTGCAGGCCTTTCTTCATTCAAGCATACGACCACCCTGAGAAATGCCTGTGTGGGCTGCACTGTGTAACTGACACAGGCTGTGTGTGAGGGCTGCACTGTGTAACTGACACAGGCTGTGTCAGGCTGTGCGTGAGGGCTGCACTGTGTAACTGACACTGTGTCAGGCTGTGTGTGAGGGCTGCACTGTGTAACTGACACTGTGTCAGGCTGTGTGTGAGGGCTGCACTGTGTAACTGACACTGTGTCAGGCTGTGTGTGAGGGCTGCACTGTGTAACTGACACTGTGTCAGGCTGTGTGTGAGGGCTGCACTGTGTAACTGACACTGTCAGGCTGTGCGTGAGGGCTGCACTGTGTAACTGACAACGTCAGGCTGTGTGTGAGGGCTGCACTGTGTAACTGACACTGTGTCAGGCTGTGTGTGAGGGCTGCACTGTGTAACTGACACTGTGTCAGGCTGTGTGAGGGCTGCACTGTGTAACTGACACTGTGTCAGGCTGTGTGTGAGGGCTGCACTGTGTAACTGACACTGTGTCAGGCTGTGTGTGAGGGCTGCACTGTGTAACTGACACTGTGTCAGGCTGTGTGTGAGGGCTGCACTGTGTAACTGACACTGTCAGGCTGTGCGTGAGGGCTGCACTGTGTAACTGACAACGTCAGGCTGTGTGTGAGGGCTGCACTGTGTAACTGACACTGTGTCAGGCTGTGTGTGAGGGCTGCACTGTGTAACTGACACTGTCAGGCTGTGTGAGGGCTGCACTGTGTAACTGACGCTGTGTCAGGCTGTGTGAGGGCTGCACTGTGTAACTGACACTGTGTCAGGCTGTGTGAGGGCTGCACTGTGTAACTGACACTGTGTCAGGCTGTGTGAGGGCTGCACTGTGTAACTGACACTGTGTCAGGCTGTGTGAGGGCTGCACTGTGTAACTGACACTGTGTCAGGCTGTGTGTGAGGGCTGCACTGTGTAACTGACACTGTCAGGCTGTGCGTGAGGGCTGCACTGTGTAACTGACAACGTCAGGCTGTGTGTGAGGGCTGCACTGTGTAACTGACACTGTGTCAGGCTGTGTGTGAGGGCTGCACTGTGTAACTGACACTGTCAGGCTGTGTGAGGGCTGCACTGTGTAACTGACGCTGTGTCAGGCTGTGTGAGGGCTGCACTGTGTAACTGACACTGTGTCAGGCTGTGTGAGGGCTGCACTGTGTAACTGACACTGTGTCAGGCTGTGTGAGGGCTGCACTGTGTAACTGACACTGTGTCAGGCTGTGTGAGGGCTGCACTGTGTAACTGACGCTGTGTCAGGCTGTGTGAGGGCTGCACTGTGTAACTGACACTGTGTCGGGCTGTGTGAGGGCTGCACTGTGTAACTGACGCAGGCTGTGTTCGGTTGTGTCCGGGTACCTGCTTGCGGAGGTCCTGGGCAGACCTGTTCCGGCGGAGGCTGTTAGCCCTGTGGCCCCTGGCGAGGGCCCCTGAGGGGTGGGCCCTGGCGGAGGAGGAGGTCTGGTCCCGCCGCCCCTCCGCCCGCTCGCTCCTCTCTCTCCCGAGCGTGGCCTCCCTCCCTTTGTGTCTCAGAGAGGAGTCCCTGTCCGCCGTGGTCTTTGTGTGGCCGTTACACACTGCAGAGGGGGAGAGGGGGAAGAGCACACACAGATATCAGCAGCCAGCTAAACCAGCTGCAAGCTATAATAACCCTAGAAAAGTGCAGATACGGACCTGAACTTTCAAAATAAAGAAATAGTACTGTTTATGCTACCAACTCTGCATTATGCATTTGGTCCCTGAAATTAATGTTGGGTGGCCAATGCATAAAATCATAACAATAAGCATAATGAACATAAGCTAAATTCAGTGAGCTTGTTAAATTTCTGGTTGAGATAACAAGTAAGTGAGAAACAATTTGAGAAAATAAATTAAATCTCTGCTATTCGATCCTGATTAGCACACATATTAGGATAGTTAAGGATTTGTACATGGCATGTCATTTTTATAATGTTCTCATTCAATTCAGCAGGCACCAAGTTTTCCTCTATAAATCACCGCCTCCATTAATGCTGGAAAAACAGTTGCACAGCATAAGCTTCTTACCCAGCCTGTCTTCTTAAAAGTTAGCAGGAACCCAATAAAAACTGTACAACATTTTTTGAAGGCGACATATTTCAGATTTCCAAAGTGCTCTCTAGGCCCTTTCTTAATGAAAGCAATATTCAGTCTCCACGCCAAGGACCAGCAGATCACATGTCCAGTCTGGTTTCCAGCCAGCAGGGCACATGAACATGTTTTGTTTGACACGGACCAATACTCAGAGAAGTCTGCCCTTTCAGGCTTTACCAAAAATGTTGTTCAACTGCTCTGTCAAAGCCCACAGCCTCTCTCTCTCAAAGCCCACAGCCTCTCTCTCTCAAAGCCCACAGCCTCTCTCTCTCAAAGCCCACAGCCTCTCTCTCTCAAAGCCCACAGCCTCTCTCTCAAAGCCCACAGCCTCTCTCTCAAAGCCCAGTCTGTCTCTCTCAAAGTCCAGCCTGTCTCTCTGTCTCTCTCAAAGCCCACAGCCTCTCTCTCTAACATATAGTAAGTTGTGAATAAGAACGAGCAAAACTTGAGAAACGGGAAATATTTCACAGCCGACAGCGAGGGAGATTTGCGTATCAATTGCGCGCCACTGTTGATCTGACCCAGATGGGGAAATGACAGTTTCCTAGTGCGTGCTGCATAATCATGAGTTCAAATAAAAACAAATGGCAATTATCCCAGCTGAGTAAGTATGGCCCTCTCAAATTCAGGTGTTCAATATGACAGACCTATGAAGTACTGTACTAGGAGAAGCAGCACTCTCGCTCCCATTTAGTGCCCTGATGGGAATACTGCTGCAGCAGCAGCAGCCTGCCGAGAGATGAGAGATTAACCTGCAGTCCTGAGCCACCAAGCTCTTTAAAGACAGTGAAATTCATTCTGAAGAGTAGATGGGTGTTATCCCTGATGTCATGACCAAATTCTCAGCCTGCTCAATTGATCATCTGTTCAGCGGTTGATTGGCTGCTCATCACTTTGCATCCCTTATCTGCCTGATCATTATTAATGAAAAACAAAGCCAGTAAAAATATCTTTGTCAGCAGCTGCACCAGAGACGTGGTCATTAATCTCACCTCAACCACAGGATCTGTGCTGAACTTTAGAACCTGTGAAGTTTGAGGCGCTGCCCTAGTCAGACTCACAGTGAGACTGGTTTCAAGATGGCTGTACATACTACAACTACATTTTTTAGACATTATTATTATTATTATTATGGTGAACTCATCCGAACTAAAACTGTGTAAATGTGTACGTGTGTGCGTGTGTGTGTGTGTGTGTGTGTGTGTGTGTGTGTGTGTGTGTGTGTGCGTACGTACGTGTATGTGTGTGTGTCTGTGTGTGTGCATACGTGTGTGTGTACGTGTGTGTCTGTGTCTGTGTGTTTGTGTGAGTGTGTGTGTGTGTACAGTACAGTGTATCTATGTGCAGTAACTGAACATATCCATTTCATTGTTGCGTGCTCGCCGTTTTTCTGCAATGCGTCATTGGGATTTGTTGTAGGTCACTGTGGTATGTTACTGTATATGTTATTATGCTTCATGACAAGGTGTTGTACATTATAGTCACGGTATGAACTTGTATATGTTACCATAATTTACGGTAACAAACCGCATGAATTCACATTCTATTCAGTACAAATATTGGAGGGGACTGATCATTTTGGCCACCCAGGTTCTGACACAAATGACTGTGGCTTACAGACAGGGCCCAACTGCAGCTGTACAGGCAGTACATGCCCACAACGACCTGTGGTTTCTATGTGGGTGGTGGGTGGCATTTTAAAATTGGGCCAAACCCAAGAGTATGTGTGTGCGCCTTCGCTGGCAGGAATGCTAGTACAAGTTCTCGCTCTCCTCCGCTCTCTCTGGGAGCGAGGGGAATACTCTAGTTGTTTACTCCAGTTGTTATCATCATCATCATCTGTTTGCTTGACAGCCAGGATCTTCAACTTAAGTGCATGGCTCTGGGATACAGCCCACACCCCAGCATGAGCACTTCTGGTTACAAGTTTACTTCCTTAAACAGAAAAACGCAGTCAGAAATACTCAGAGCAACAGCTACTGCCAAAGTGAAGGAAACACCAACCATAGTATCTCGCTGTGAAGTTCCTGACGGACTGTTGAAACTGACAACTCAAGCCCTAATTTGATCCGTTTTTGCCTACATTGCAACCAATGAGTATACACTTTCAGTCACTCCTAGTTTAGACTTAATCTACAGGTGTAGTTCCTTGAGAAATATCAGAAAGTTGGGCATGAAGGTCCTGCCAAATGTGCTGAAAAAACCACCCCACTAGCAAAGTCATTGAGATCCCTTCTAGATATGGTTGGCAAGATAATGGGCCTGCCCGACATTTTTAAAAGCAACCTTGAGCATGCTGGGATGCAACCTGCTTAATTCAGTCAGGAAACATACCAAAGTTAATTTGCACCGGCTTTCAATATACATTGAATTAGCACCTGCTTTCAATATACATCCCTCATTTATTCCTGCAAATCCCATGACGCTCAGGGAATGCAAGCTAAACAGGGTGTGAGCATGTGTGAACAGCGGTTAAACACAACTTTTCCATCAGGTTGGCTGTACGGAAACCCACAGGCTCAGAGCACGAACCACAAACCTCGAGTTGTGAGAAAAAATACCAAGGGAAAGTCGAGGAACCACAAGAGATAATTAAATGTGCCACTAACTAACTATAAGTCATGTGGGATAAAATTCAGTGCAGTAGGCTTGTAACCAGAAGGTTATACATTAGGTACTTATCTTAGATGGAGTTGTGGTTTGACCCTTGCGTAAGCACTTTAAGCTGAACTACATTAAGAGATACCCAACCTGTGAAATGGGCAGAGCGTGCTGTGAGCTCCTGTATGCAAATCATATAAGTGGTTGTCAGCACATCAAATAATTTGAACAAAATAATGTACACTCATAGATGCTGTGCCAGGCTTTGTCAATATTATGACTTGCATCTATATGGCTGTACTACATATTCGTATTCAATTGACATAGCTGTGAAAACCTTTGACCTCACCGTAGGCATGTACTGTACTGCGTGTACAATTTGCTTCCATGGAACTGAACAGTAGGGTTTGTGTGGGTGGAAAGAGTGCCGTTAAGGACCTGGACCATGAGCTGCTTACTGTGGAGAAGGATGGGGGCGTAACTCCATATATTCACTAGGACTGACCAGAGAACAGTGGGGTCGTAACTCCATATATTCACTAGGACTGACCAGAGAACAGTGGGGTCGTAACTCCATATATTCACTAGGACTGACCAGAGAATAGTGGGGTCGTAACTCCATATATTCACTAGGACTGACCAGAGAACAGTGGGGTCGTAACTCCATATATTCACTAGGACTGACCAGAGAACAGTGGGGTTATAACACCACGTATTCAGAACTGGCCAGATGAATATTGCCATTTTGCGCTCCTGTGAGACTACTGCCTTTTTTCTCTGCCGTGAGACTCTGGACAAGATAATGTTCTCTATTTATGGACGTATACAATAGGAAAATGGAAAATCTAGAGCAAATGTAATTGTTTACAGCTAAATGTGAAGATACAGGTAAATAAAATGGCCTGTGCATTTTGCTTATAAATACTAAATCCCAGTAAACTATAAATGTTCCAAAAATTCAAAGGAATGTAATAATGTTTCAATGGTTGATATAAAACATGTGCTGGAAAAAGTCATTACATATAAACATCTTTCAGTCTTGTTGACCATTTCATTAAACAGTCTTTAAACATCTGTTTTTCGTAGCTCATACTGTACAAGCTGTTTTTTTATTAAATCAACTATAAATAATCCAATTCAGAAAACCAATCCAAATCCATATCCAATTCCATATCCAACCAAAACACAAACCCAATTTATTTCTAGACCATCCACTTCTCAGCCGATGGTACAGGCCAGTTCGGTAGTATTGATTCCCTATAGGCTCTCAAGGCCTGGCAATCGTTAAGATTGCCTACCTAGCCAGCCAAGTTTGTTTTAGTCTTGTTTTTTTATTAGTAGTATGGATTAGTAATGAAAAGGTTGGAAAACCACGTCTGTGGGAAGTGGGCTGATGTGAGACTGTACTGAATTATGTAGCGCTATGAGATCAGCTCACCATGGGGACTATGAGTCTCAGCCTTGGATCAGGACATGAATTGTGGGCTCAAATCATCACGTACGGCTTCTCTGAAACATTTTCTCTTCACAGTGAACACCAGACACACAGCAAAAATCGCTGAATAGTTTGTTTCAATGAGCAGCAAAAATGGTGAAAAACATGAATAGATAGATCTGAAAAACATGATCAGATAGATCAGACCAACTGGAGGTAGGTGTGCCTTCTCCATGTCCATAAGGCATGGTACCCACCTTCTCTGTGACAGGGATAAATATAGAGCAGACCAGCTCTGTCCAGCTGGATCCAGGCTAGAAAGAGCTGGACCCAAAGCTGGCTCACCAGAACAGCAGCACATGATACCACACTGATCTCAAAAAGAAAATGAAACTGGACTCCAGTTTAATACTATTGATTTCCCTTGTTTGCTATAGCCAGCAATGGTAGCATAGTCCCATCTCCACTTTGTGTAAACCTCCAGATAGCTCTATTCAGCCTGTGAACTGCAGCCACAGCTTGTTTAAGTAGGCCAGCATCACTCAAAATAACGGCACAAAGTATTCACCATTTATGACTACACGCTTCACACATCGTTTCATGAACAGTGATTAGTAAATATTTTTAACACCTACAGCATGTGGTGACCATGCATCAAATTAAACTTTCTGCACATTGCTACCACATACTGAGCATTGTGATACTTTATACTTCATGGTAAACTTTATCTTTCTTATAAATATGCCATATTATGGATTATGAAGATGCCATTAATGCACACCTAACAATTCAACTGATCAAACAGGAATGCGTGTATGCATGTGTGTGTGTGTGTGTGTGTGTGTTTGTGTGTGTGTGTGTGTTTGTGTGTGTGTGTGTGTGTGTGTGTGTGACTCTACCGTGACCATTGATGATGTGCTTCACTGCTGGTTTGCCCTTCCGGGGCGTGGACTGGCAGGACGTGGACGCCACGCTGGTGGCTGGCTTCTCGTCCTCACACTCCTCCTCCTCCTCATCATCATCATCTTCATCCAGGTCATCCTCTTCCTGCAAGCTCCCGAAGTACGCCATGTTGCTAGGCAGGGCCGCAGAGTCTGGGGGGGGGGGGGGGGGGTGGCGGTGGGAATGGCAGGGTGAGATGGAGAGAAAGGAACAGTGAGATTAAGGAAAAACAGGAAAGAGAGAAGAGAGAGGAGAGAGTCCACAGTGCTTAAAACCTGAGGGAACACAAGAGCTCAAGTAAGGGTACTCTCCCTCACTAAAAGTTCAGTGCATTTACTGGCTGCACAAGATGCCAAAAATCCACCCAAAAGTCATCAAACTTAACCTGGATCATTTTTGTCTGTGAAGGGAACTCATTGTAAAACTGCAGATCACTTCTTTACATACTGCTCACACAATTGGCTCGTCTTCTTGGGCTTTGCATAATGAAATACTCACTCATTATTTTATTTCTTTAAAATAAAGCTCATCCCAAAAGAATGCAGAGTAGTAAATTGTGTATAAAAATACCTCTGTTTATATTATATACAGGAATGAAGCCCGTAGAGATTTCATGTGGGCAACACGTTTGGCGATTTTCTGCCGGCATGTAGGAAAGCTCATAAATTAAGCATGCCCACGTTACATTCACGGGCAAATGCACAGAAACGCGGACTCATTAGTCAACCAAATAATCCCGCGTTCGTTTCCCGGTGGATGCTGATGACATGCACTGGCAGGGGCTTGCGGAGAGCGCGAATACAGTCCTGAACACTGCGCGGCAGACGGTTAAACCACGCTACGTTCCACTGTCCGCAGAAGAGCGTTAAACCGCACACTGACCGCTGGCTTGTCTGCACAGAGCTGAGTTAATCTACACACACCGTCCCCTTACACAGATAATCCTGCTACTACATCAGCAGAGAAGACTGAGCAGATCTTTTTTAGCAGGGAATTCACGTGGGCGGCAGCTGCATTATTTATACGGGCTCCACCAGCATGGGACTGCACCAGCAGGCTGGCCGACTGCGGGGTGAGAGAAAAGAGAAAACGTTCCCTCTCTCCCTCCCTCCCTCCCTCCCTCCCTCCCTCCCTCTCTCCCTCCCCCAGCGCTCACAAAGGAGGCCTGTTTGAGGCTGGTCGCTGGAGGCCAGGAGCGCCACTCATCTGTTGGGGGTTATGTAGCGCAGGCCGCCCCTTAAGGGTGCGCAGGGCCACGGGGTTAATCCCCAGGTACCAGGGCCAGGGGCCGCAGACAGACAGCAGGATTAAAGCCTCCGCTCGAGGCCTGGGGTCCTGGGGAAGAGCTGGCTCCACTCCTGACCTCGCCCCGCTGTAATGGAGGCTGCGTGTAACAGCAGAGAGAGCGGCAGGGTCGGGGTGTGCAGCGGTTCCTCTGCAGCGAAGCAGCTGGAATAACAGTGTTAATAATGCAGCTCTGAGAATGATTCATCGCATTTACACAGAGCCTCTCAGCCAGGGATCCCAACGTGTTCCAGAGTGAAGGGGAGGCGGCTCACTGCAAACCACACCTGTGTGGCCCTACCCCGTGAAGCAGAGGTGAGAGGTGAAGCAGTCAGACCACACCACAGCGCTCAGCACAGAGCCCCAGATCCAGGACTCAAACAATGCGGGGACTAATCATTGGTCTGACTGGGAGAATGAGACCAGTGTAGGGCTACAGAGCATGTGCACACACATTGGACAGGGTGTCAGTCTACTGCAGGCCATTACCCACAACCTACTTATTTACAGCTGCGCACCAATCAGAGTGGCAGTACACACTCTGACGCTTTAGCTTGGGTGAGACTGGGAAACGAGCACACTGCCTGCTGGAGTCAGGGCTGAGCCAACAAGACCACTGATCTGGTCTGAGGCCATTTTAATGCACAGCCTGGTCGGCGGACATTTTAATGCACAGCGCAACCAAAACCAGCCGGCCTCTTATTCTGGCATGCCAGGTCTACGGTTCGACAGCACAACCCTTACAAAAAAGCGAACAACAAAGTTAAAGATTGCAATAACAATTGTCATAATCTTTTCTCTATATATTTCCAGTTTCACTACATGAATGCATTACACAGCACTTATATTATTATTATTTTTTGGTTTCATATAAATACAGACATATAAGCCATACATCTACTGCACAATCTAAGCACAAAAGTGTTAAAGTTGAACAAACCTCCGTCATGCCAGGAAGAGTAGCCTGAAATTAAATGCACAGGAGAGACAGAATTAGTTTCACAGAAAGCACAAGGAAGGAAACAATGTTGAAGCAGAACTGTAGAAGCACAGAAAGGGGATGATGATGGATGTGTAGTCATTCAGTCACTTTCCCCAAAGTAGAGGAAGAGGAGTCAGTGATTACAGCTTTTAAGTCCAGTCATTAAGTAAAATGTCAAGTGAAAAATATCTTCACTTTAGTCATCTTTATGCACAGCATGTGTACATGTGCACATGTGTTTGTGTAAAAGTGTGAGATTAGGAGAGCATTAGTGTGCGTATACCCACTTCCTGCATGTTAACAAGGCTGCTAGTTCACACTTGATGCAACTGTGAGACATCAAGTAGATGCATGCGAAACCAAGATGTTAACACAAGAAGTGTTAGTGTCTAATAAAAAGTGACTGTACGGCACACGTGTACAAGTAGATATTGGTGCAACAAAATGTTTCTCAACACCAACTTGAACCTCTAACTTTGACAAAGTAGACATAAGCATGACACACAGAGGTATACAAGCCACATAAAGACCAAATGTCAGAATGGGGCAGGAATGTGATCCAAGTTACTTTGACCGTGGAATGATTATTGGTGCCAGACAGGGTGTCTCAAATCAGTGATCTCCTGTGATTTTCACACACAACAGTCTCTAGTTTGCAGAGAATGGTGTGAAAAACAAAACAGAAACATGTTGATAATGAGGTCAGAGGAGAAGGGCCAGTCTGGCGAAAGCTGACAGGAAGGTGACAGTAACACAAATAACCACACATTACAACAGTGGTATGCAGAAGAGCATGTCTGATCACACAACGTGTCAAACCTCTAAGTGGATAGGCTGCAGCAGAAGAAATGTCTAATAAATACCTAATAAAATGCTAGTGTATACATACATGATGCAGTGTGTTATTGTGAGTACAAATCCTGATCTCAAAGAATAATGTTCAACAGCAAAGATCACTGGCATTTTTTTCTATGGTACCAACCAACTAGAGATCCAATAGACATATGGCCAGTAGTGAATTACAGAATGAAAAAAAAAAAAAAAAGAAAAAAAAAAAGGTCAGAAAGAGGGCTTTACTTTAAATGACCCAGTTAATTGAGAAAACGACTATAATCAATGCACTGTTTGAAGGGGGCCATCGGACAGAAAAGGGTCAAGGGAAAATTGTTGGCAGATCCTGGGCTGGGCACATGAAGGGGGGGGGGGGGTGGCTAAGGGTAGGCCTGCTCAGGACTCTTCTACCACAGAGCCATCCCTCCTTATGTCAGGGAACCCAAACACAGCGCAGCGGTTGGGTGCTCTGTAGACACCGCTCCCCAAACGGTCATAAGGAGGTCGATCCTCAGAAGCACACCTATCCGTGCACTGGAGGGAGACTCAATCATCCCTTTCAAGTGACTGCAAATCATGTGGTTGGGTAGGGGGAAATAATTTCCCTAACAGCCGGAAATGTTCAGTGGAGAAGTCAGTGGGACACTTAATCAGCCTGCTTCCCGTCGGGGTGGAGTGAAGTTCATTTGAGTCGGCCATCTTGTTTTATAGATGCCGCACCAGATAGACGAGACCAGAGCGGCACGGCATGCTGAATATTCACAACCCCACTGTAAGGGGTAGTGAGGCCAGCAGTGCAGCGTAGTTAGTCTGTTTGTAAGGGGACCCTGAATACAAGCATATGCCAAGCAAAAATAATGGTAGATAAATATTGCAATATTGCAAGAGGTGATTATGAGGGGTTTTATTTTTGACGTTGTTAAAGCAAGATGGAGACGAACAATGCTATTAAGGAGCTAGTGATTGACTTCAACACTTGTTCCTCATAAAACTGTGAGCTGAATATTAAATCCTAGCCAAAGAGATTAGACAGAGACCCGAGACTGCTCAACACAGTGATAGTCTGAAGAGAGAAACAGAAGATGTACTTTTTCAACCAGTAAAATAAATCTCAGAAACCCGAAAGAAAGTAATGACCCAGTTTCACAGCTCTTGAAAGTAGGTGTTCTCACCTTCCTGAGCAGTTTGAAAGGGTAAAGCCACTCAGCGAGGAAAAGTGCAAATTAGAGAGAGCAGCTCGAAACACTGCCAAATGACTGACTAGGAACTGCCTACTCTATAATCTCTCTCTCAGCTGTAACAAAGCAGAAGAAAATTATTTCTGATCAATCAGGCCCAGCTTTTTCATATTTCTGTAACCATATTTCATGGTTGTATTCGGAACAAACACAGGATCGGATTGCCATTAGTATCACGGAAGCCGCTGGACAGCATTCTCCTCAGCATTGCCAATGTGTTAAGATAAATAATGCAGTGTACTTTTAAAACTCTTGAAATGACACTGCTCTGCCTTCATAAGAGTATAAAGCCTTGGGTGCCTTGAGGGCCGTGGTGCTTTAATATAAATACCACAATTCAACAGCCAATTTGTTCAGTCGTGCTCATATGTCGTCGTACAAATTCATTACTGCACACGCATTGTTTTTAGGTTTGGTGTTGCTCCTTCAATAAGCTCCTTTATAATCACTAGCAGACCCATTGCAAGCAAATCAAGTCAGAATTGAATCGGGGTTCGTTTTCGGGACTCAGCTGTGGGACTCAATAATATCTTCAGTCTAATCCGAGGGAAAGACTCTCTGGGTTGCCCAGGTGAAATTCCCACATTGCCCTGTCTGTTGTGACTGATCGGAGATCAGTGTGCATGGTGCGTCTGCAGCAGCAGGTTGTAATGAGCTGGCCACGGCAGGGCCCAAGTTAAAACTCCACAGTCTGGGGTGCCCACACTCGTCTAGTACCCTGAAGACGTGATCACCCGGGAAACCAGTGATATTAAAAACAGGATTAAAGCAAGCTCATGTGGTATTAACAGAGCAATGTAATGCGGTGGAGTAATGCTTTTAGGGCAATGCTCATTGCTATAAGTTGCATCAGAGAACACAGTCTTCCACAGAGGGATTAAATTGTATTATGAGTGATAAAAAGAAAAATCGCCTCCTTACTTATATCTGTTGTAATCTCAGCTGGGAGAAGATTCACAAGATAACAAGTCTAACACTGATAGAGAACCAGACATTATAAAATATAAGCCCTATTTTAGTTATGCAGAGAAGCTAAGGCGCTTTTTCACACAGAAAAGCTGGAGGAATGTTGCTTCTGTGCCTGTGAGATGAGAAAAACCCTGGCTGAACGCAGAACTTTAACCTCACCGGATTTAGACGGGCTTCAATTTTCAGAAGCAGAGCAGAGCAGACCAGACCATCTGCCTTTTTATCACTACATGTACCAAGAAAAGAACAACCAGACCAGACATTTACAGAATCGTATTGCTGGAAGTTACAGTTACGCACACCCACTTGTACGAGAGATTTGTATCTTTCCTTACCAATACACTCGCCACTGGAGACGGTTGTGCAGAATGAAGGCAGGAGACAGTTTGAGACAGATGGTGAAATTTAAAGTAAAACTTGTCAAGGGCTCCGGGCTAGCACTACCGCCCTCTCACCTCTCTGCCAAGCTTACGCTGTGCCCTCTCCACCCACACACTTCCCTGACAAACCCACGCCATTACATTACATTCATCACATGCATTCAGACGCTCTTATCCAGTGCGTCTCGTTAATGTAGGAGAACATGAGTGCATATCCACTTATATCATGTGAGCATTGAGCGAAAGCGCACAGAGAGGCCTGCAGGCAGTCAGCGACCGGGTGCAAAGGCTGCACAGACAGGCCAGGATAAGGCCAGGGTTACAGCACAGGGGACCGGCAGGCACGGTCATTCCAAACCCTTTAACACCGTCATGATTAAATAAAGCACAAACACACAGGGGCCACAGCCGCCCCTTCAACCAACGCAGAAAAAAAGTGCCGGTTTTAATTCTTTTTTCATTCGGCTAAATGAGATTGAGGCTGACAGCGACAATTCGACACCATGATTACCCTGTAATCATGCTCTGCCCTGGGAGACAAAGGCTGCAAACAACAATGCTTGCCACCTCTTTTTTTCTAAAGATACAATTACAAAGCTGTAATGTTTTCAGCATGTTAGGGGGGACTTAAATGCCTTTTCCAAAGCACTGTGGGAAGAGACATGGAGGGTTTCAGCAGGAATGCATGCTTAAGTAACTGATAGGCTTAAGTCCACATGTTCGTCCACAGTGTCAATGTTGAACTTGAACCAGTACTAATGGAAGCCATTTTAGAGGTGTAAGGCTCAGATTTTGTTATCCAACCTTAATGTTAGGCTTGAATGCATTTTGTTTTCATCAATATCACCATCATGCAAGATGATATGTTCAAGTAATTTTTGAACTGTTAACATAAGTTAAAACTTAAGTTAAAGCTGATACATGAATTCAAATTATTTAATCTTTTTTTCTTGACAGAACGTACAGGAGAGAAATCACAACAAATAAACCACATGTATGGGTCTTTGCCAACTCTGACTAATCCAAGCCCAAAGTTTTAAGCTATGAGATCTGTGGAAACAGTCTTCAGCTAATGTATACATTACTGCTGGACTTTGGGAGAAATCCAAACTTACTGTTCAGGACTGTAGCACAAAGAAATAAGAACACATGCCCCACCCCTTATTAAATAAAATGCAGTCTTGCTTATCAGATTACTGCAACAACACACACCCGTGGAAGAGCAACTGTGGACTCCCAGTGAAACCCATAACTGAATTTTATTATCCCAAAGGTCCAGTATTCCTTGCCACAATCAGCAGAACACAGCATATACAGTGCTGTTCTACAAACTACTCTTGTTTAATAAACGAAAATGGCCCCCAGTGACTCCCCTGACAAATCAGTTTGAAAAATTCCAACAGGTGACAAAGGTGGCAGGGGCAATACCTGTCCCCATGAAGAATTAGACCAGTACAACCAACGTTTGGGCACAAGTTTCAACAGAGTGCTTTCTAAAGCACAGCTTGAATAACCCAACAAACACAAACTTGCAATAGAAGCCACAAACCTTTTTCAGGTTATAAAATGGATGAACTGAGAACAAGAGCAGTTAAAGCCTCTGAATATTAATATTATTGAATGTAAGCCATTGAAACTGATATGGTTTCCCTGTCACATTTATTCATTGGAATGCAGGTCATTGTAAAATTGTATTCTGCAATGAGTAAAAACAAAAATGTGTGAAATACATCACACACCAACAGGAGAAACACAAATCACCATTTCAGACTTCAGATCCACGGTTTCACTTCTCTGTGGTATTACTACGGTAAAGGCTTCAGACAGGCTGAGTGAGTGTGTGCATTGTTGTATGGTGTTTTATTAGGAGGGTGAATGTGATGTGGGGGAAGAGCTGGGGATGGGGATATGGGATACAGGCGCAGACCCACCTCGTAGACACAGGAAGGTCAGGAAGTCTTCGGTCCTGGGCTTGCGTTTGGAGAGGTCGTTTATCTGGGCCGCAGGGGCAGGCAGTGCCTCAGACAGCTTCACCGGGGTGCTGCTGGGTGAGTTGGGCTGGGACTGGGCGAACTTGCGTTGCGCTTGCAGCCTTGGCCTACGGGAGCAGAGAGGGGAGGAACTCAGTCAATGAGTCTGGATGGGATGAATGAAGTACATTCTTAAAACAAAGCTGGAGAAATAACATTCAGAGGAGTTTTACTGTGACTCTGGGGTAGTGCACATGAACCCATTGTGATTAGTTTTCCTGTGGGTAAAGTCCTGCCGTAACTTTTAAAGATGTCGATCAAGAGTTGGCTTTTAAAGTGTAAAGGACTCAGGCTGCTTTCCCATTACACCTGTAATATTATTTAATTTTTACCTCTTTAAGAGCTTTCACTTGACAGAGGAACTCAAATTCCTATTTTAATGTAGCTGAAATGCTTTAATGATCCTCCAGTTTTTATAATCGCTAATATAATTATATATTATATAATTGTTAGCCGCTTAAATTAGCAGTGCAATGTAGGAAAACGCAAAAGGGATCTTTCCAATGACTTCAGCAAATGAAAAAATATTTAACTATATTTGTAGGTTAATTGAAGTCTCAATATTCAAGTACATACATTTAATTTTGATGAGAAAATAAGATCAATATAGAACCTTTGCTTTTTAGAATATTCTACCAGCTGTTTTCCATTTCAATTCCAGAACCAAAGTAGGCCTCTGGAAGCAATCTTTTTAAGCCATTTCTTATGCTCTCCATAGCTGAAGATTTAGCTTCAATAGAACAGCATTTACTTCCATTAAAATCAAATTTACTTCAATTTACCATGATGCAAATGAAAAGGGAACCCTCCAGGCCTCCTTTTCCATGTAGCGGTAAATAATTCTAGACGGAAACATTTGCATACTGCTGAGTCAAAAACACAATGCGCAACATTTGTTTTTATTGGTATAACCAAGCTGCCACAGCCAGTTGCTGTCCAGCGCATGCCACCATTGCCAGCCTTTGATTCACGTTGAGTCTATAAAGTGTAATGAAGTTCTCTATTAAACACAGCCAAAGCCTCTGAAGCAGCTGACAGCTGATAAAAGTAGAAAGAGCCCGGAGGAGGCGTCTGTTTGCCACCAGACTTTCAGAGCTGCCTTCTTGAGCAGACACACAGGGCCTGTTCCCTTTTAACATCTTTCTCCACGCTCTCGGTGAGATCCATTTCTTAGATTTCACGGAGGTTGTTGGTCTGACATTTCAGGAATACTAAAGACTCTCTGTCTTGAGATGAGCTCTGAACTTCTGCCCAAAAAGCAAGCTTTCATCCTAAATTCCATACTTCTACGCATAGGCCAGAGTGCGACTTCCCATTTCAAAATTATTATATTTCTTTTTTTCTTTCCATTCATGAGCCGTCATGCTCCTGTAACAGCTCCATTAATCCATAAAAACAGATTCCTACCCGGAGACATTTTGTTTTCGGTCTGTTCATCGACACTTTCCTGCAAATATATTCCACTCAGTTGAAGAAAGGTTGGGTGGCACTCCCTCTCTTCTAAGAGCCTATTTCAGATTCAATCAGGTGCTTGTAACCAGGATTTCTCAGTTATTAGCACAGGTTAAACAAACACCGACAGCATTGCTGATCGATTCACACAATCCATGCAACACAATTCAGGAGAAAAGCAGCATAAAAATAAATGATTTTCCTTATATTATCTTTATTGAGAATTATGGTCAGAAGACATTCACTGACAGCAGTGTTATGTGCCCTGTCCACACATTCCTGAATACACAAACATTCAGTGCAAACCAGAATAAATGTACCAGTTTACGCACTTCTACTTTGCGTTCTAAAGGCACCTGACACATAGTTGTATGAGCATATTTAATATAGCTACATGTTGAGAATCCATTTGACGGTAAACTACTGAATGGTGCTGCGTATCATTGAAGTGGTCAATGCAGCCACAGGTGAAAAGGTAGAGGACAATGCTTTTATATTTTCTTTCTTTATATGAAGCTGGCATATCCATTCAGGGAAATATGTCACCGGTCAGATTATTTTAATGTCACAGTGCCACACTAAACAGGATAACGAAGGGCCGAAGTATTGATCCAAGAGAAAATTCATTTTCCATTTTAGTTAACAAACTGCACTAAAATATATTTAAGCTACCTCGTTATTTTATCTAAAACAACCTGAAATCAGTAAAGCTAACCCACGAGGGTGAGAATCCAGTCCTGGAGGCCCGCCACAGTCTGCTGGGTTTCAGTGTGTTTTAGCACCAGCATTCAAGTCACTGACTGGCTAAAGAATCTACATCATTTGTTCTCAAGGCCTTAATTAGGAGCCCACAAGTACCAGCAGACAATGCAGTCCTCCAGGGGTTTGACGCCCCCGACCTTTCCATAATCACTGTGATGTACTCATATTTTGAAAGCTTCTACGCTGATGACACGTCAAAATACCAGTACCCAGGGCGGAGTGCTTGGCTCTCTCCTGCTCTGCCTTCATACCATGTCAAATGCCTCTTATTTCAGCTCATGGCTCCTCTCTACACTGTTATAGAAGTGACACCTTTTATTATGCCCTCCCCGCAGGTTTCCCCATCAGCACCTGAAACTAACGGCAAGACAAAGAAGCAGCTAGTTAAGCACTCTGCTCCTAGACCGACCTGCGCTCCCGGCACTTCCTGTAAAACTCTACTCTCTATAACCATATAACCATGAATGACAAACCTGTGATCCTCTCCCTCTCCTCACACTCTGAATACGTCCTGCACATTTTCTCTCAATGCCAAAGGTAGACTACAAAATCTCACCAAAAACTGAGCCAAGCTCCAGGTCCAGGACATGGTGTGGTCCTCACCAGAGGACTATAGCTGATCAAATGTATCTGGCCCAGAAAGCTCCAACCAAAATATCCCTATACCACACACATCTTCATTTCCCTCTTCCAACTGACACACAATTCACAACTTTGTATAATGTATAATTATCAAAATGTAGAATTGCTATTAAAAACTATAATCATATCTGACCTGCAACAATATGTAACATTACTGCAGGTCTATAATAAAACCATAAAATGTATGGTCATAGAATGAGTAATGAGTAATGGTTCTGCTTCCAAATTATGCTGTATTAATGTGAAAGCAGAACCAAGTATTATTTAATTATACAATTTAAATATCATTATCCAAACTGGTCAACCACAATTACCATATTTCTTATAAAGGAATATGATCGTTTAACAAAGCTTTCTGTGATATGAGAAAACAGCACTACATCTCCAGTGTGGTCTTAGCGCCAAACCTATTTTGCATCTATTAATTAGAAGGACTGTATGCCTTCGCGCTGCATAGCAAATCACCTAAGGACAAGACTTTTCTGCCGCATAATGCATAGTGATCAACCCAAAGATCACTGAACCCTAGCAGTGTCTATCACTTCTATCCTCCATTCTCTCTCAGCCTATCATTCACAGCACTTTCAGATGTGACGTTTGCCTTAAGACTTTCACAATGAAATCGTGAAGCCAACAAAATCCTACAGCCACGGCCAAGAACAGACGTGCCCCACCGCATGACCACCACACCCCCCCACACCCGCTCCACTGCCTCCGCCAACCCCATCACAACACGTGACCTTGCGAGGAATTTATCGGACCTGCCAGAGATGACCATTATCCCTTGCCCTCCTACTTAACCTTTGACCTAAGAGACCCTGGAATACGGCTGACAATCAAACCCCCCCACCCATGGACGGTTGGAATAATGCTATCCATCTCCATTGAGCAGACTGAAAGACTTCTTTTCAGTAATTGGGGGTAGCCTTCTCCCACATCTTACATTCCAATATTATGAACATTAATTAAGGCCCAAGTTCTTATCTTCCTCGCACTGGGAACTGTGCTTGCAGCGCACTTGTCCCTGGTTATAGTTGTGCACTTCGCTGAATGTCGCTCTGGATAAACTGTCTGCCAAATGGCTGTAATTTAATGTAATGTCACACTGAAACAGTGAACATCTTGCAGACGCAAGCTCTGTATCATTACCAAGGGGGATTGTTTTCAAAAATGTGCCCCTGCTCACCGTCCTGCTACTTTTAGCTCAAACACATGGTTGGCAAACACCTGCCTGGGCTCACAGTAGGCACACTGTGGAAGCCATCTGGGCTTCTAGGAAACAAACCTGCCACACGCCCAGATCTATGAAATATCACACAGCAGGAAACAAGCAAAGTCCACTTCAATTCTAACCTCCACCTCAAATGTGTATTTTATTATTTAACCTTTACTGAACAAAGGTCAGTAAGAACTGCTTTATCCCTTACTGTACCATGAAGCCCAAAACAAACTAAATGGGTATGGAAGGTGAGACTATTGGGGCATGAAGTAGCCCTCTGGGCAACCATTTAGCTAAATCTTGTAGCCCAAATACACACTCCTAAATCATACGTATACACATATAAACACATACGATGTATACTATTTTAAAGAACACTATATCATAAACCTACTCACATGTACTACATCATCTTTTAGTCATTCTTATTTTTTTATAACGGTAGTAAAAACATGCACGGCAGTTTTTTTTTTTCTTTCACGATAAAAAATCATTTGTAAATTATTATTTAAAACAAACAAGCACTTTACAATGTAGGTATCTGGCAGACACTTTCAGCCACATTGATTTACAAGCACCTATTTTTAATGAACTGAAATTCCCACAAAAAACAGCAGCTCGAAAACACAGAAAAGGGTGAGTTTGATGCAATAACAAGAAATAGTTCATGAAATTCCCCATCCAAACTTGTTGGGAAGTGTGGACAAATCAGTGTTCTCTTTTGTTCTGCTTAGCAGAAAGCAGCAGAAATTAAAACAGGCTAAGCAGCTATCATAAAGAGTCACCAAAAACATCTAAAATGTCCACAATTTCCATAATTTCCAGCTCGCCCTCTCGGTCCAATTACTGCAGTTTGGGCAGTTGGAGCTCTGACCTGCCATACAACTGTAATAAAGGCAGACTCATACAGAATTTAATAGTAATCGCCGCTAACTACATTTCTCCATGGCCCGAAATAGGGTGAATTCACTGGTAATCATCCAGGTGTTGGAGCATCACAGGACAAAGGCAGTTATTTTTTACCAAGCAATTTTTCTACCACTGATGGGAAAGAATAGATGACCAGATTGAGAGAGCCATGTATGGAATTTGGCCAAAACTCCCCTTTTGTTTTCATAATCACTGCGGAATCTTAGGGATGGTCAATAAGCAGGAACCTTGTTTAAAATCTCTAATCTGAAAAGAGATCCATCAATACTTAGTTATCACATTGAACATCAATCACCTGCTACTGTAGAGCAACATTCCCATACGGATTCAAACTATCCGCAAGAAGAAGGAATCCAAAAAGGCCTTGTTTTCAAATCACACATCAATCACCTTACATCGTAGAGGAACATTCCTGTTGCTGTATGGATTTAAACTGAAAGATGGATGCTCAAATAAGCTCTGTTCTCAACGGTTTTGCCTGTCTGGTTTGTGCAACGTGTGAATGAGTCTGTCAGTGTTCAAACAAATTCACACTGCATTAATATTCACCCCAGAGGAGCCAGAATTCATCTGAAAGTCATTCTGTTGGTACAGCACATGTCCCTTACCAATCAAAATCATTCAATATAGTTTATTGGATGCTTTAAAAACCTTAAACTCTGGTTTAAGCTTTTTAAAGTCTAGTTTTAAACTCATGAGAAATGACCTGAACATGAACGAGCCTGGATAGTCGTTAATGTCCATCATCTTTATATCCAGAAGGATGCAGGTTTGAATCCCTGTGCTCTACTGCTCTTGAATTTTAACAAGGTGCTGAATATGAATCGCTAAAGCAAACTTATCCATTTGTGTAATGGGATATTACAGTGTGAATATGAACCTCAACAATCCTTGCCCTAAATACATCAATATTAAATGAACCCTTAAAACATTTGGCTTTCCACCTTTTGGCAGTCTATATACTCTTAACAAACACAACAGTGAAACATGAATCATGACGATGGTTATACGAGCGAGCCCCAACTGAACAACAGAAGCACAAGCTCAAACATCAACAGACTTGAGTCTCGACTCAAGACACACAGTCGACTCGACTATAGACACACAGTAGGAGGTATTCCATTTGAAAAAATAAATAAGGAAATAAAATTCAAGCTTCACTGAATGGCTTTGGATTTGCCATAAAACCACATATCTAACAGGGCAAAAACTCAAATCAGCATGAATCACTAATGACCATGTATGTAGCCAGCAGTCCTGCAGACAGTGACCATTTCCAGGATTTTCTTTAGCGAAGCAATGGGGCATCCAGACAGATTTTAGAAATCGACATGAAGGATGTGTCAAAATACTTCCTTTCTCACACCCTGGGTTATTTTTAGAACAGATAATATATGGTAGAGCATGTGTTTAAGATATTAGAACATCCTGATGTGGGAGAGGTCACAGCCCTTCTGTGACCAAAATACACACCATACAACACAAGACTGAATCATAGAACACATGCCCCCTAAGAAAAAGCAGCTATGTGATAGCTGTGAACAGATTCATTCTCTGTTTGCCAAGGCAGATTATGATTATGTGCTTAGCAGATGGCCTTGTTTACTTACCCTAGGAGACTCATATAGCTTACATTTTATAGATTAACCATTGAAGACAACTGGTTTAACCCCTTAAGTTTCACCGGCCTAGGGCTGGGCTGGTGACTGTTTTTTTTGCATTCATTCCTTTTTTCAGCCTGCACTTTTCAATCGCTATGGTAACAGGATATACAGTTTTAAAGCACAGAAGCAATGCGTCGAATTGAAAAAATAAAATCACTCATAACTAATCAATCACAATTCACTCATCATGACCTATGAATTTCTCAAATAAACCACAGAAAAAACGTGCAGCCCTTTTCCTACACAACAGGGACATCCAAACTCCCAAAATGTCTCTGATGTTCCAGAATTCTTTTGCGTTTGCGTTTTAATTGGATAGGACAGAACCATTTTCACCACACAGATACGAGCCACAGTGCCAAGCCATCTTTGCCGTGTTTGCATTCCGCACTGTGATTTCTAATGCTTTTTTAGTAGGATTAGGGTACAGGTCATACAAATGAATAAACTAATAATTAAGCATGCACAGGAGCTGCAGAAGCTTGTACAGAACGACTGATTAAGGATAAGTGACAGATTGCAGCATGATTATTCTTTGTACTTTGTGTTTAGTATGCTACTTCTAGAATCAATATGTAATGCAAAGAATATATATATATATATATAATTTATTCACAATTTGAATGAATCACTGTTTACTGCTTAGGCAACAGTAGTACACAAATCAAATGAACCAGATCAAAGAGCCCACTGTCTCCTTACTTTTGTCTATCCAGTCCGGTAAATATTAACATCTTTAATTCATCCCTGATATACAAGACGAAAGTGCCCGAGTGCACAGTAATACTAGACTGGAGCTTTACATGCATCTATCAGTATGCATTAGTCCTGCAATTCAACCGTTGTATAATCATATCAGAATCATGAAATGGTTCCCATACTTGTTCTGTAGAAAATTAATCCCAAACCAAATATTTGGCTGGTTCTTTGAAAGACCGATACATCGGTCTTTTGAGGGACATCTTTTTACATGCAAGCTTGGTTTCATTGGTTCTATATGTTCAACTAACAGCCTTCTCTGAGGTTCAATTTCAAATACTGACGAGCTGTTTTCTTCCAGAAAAGATGCATTCCATGGTAAATATCCTGTGACAAATAAAATAGTGACACATAGAGCATATTTGAGGGTAACTGAGGGAATGCCAAGGCTGGTATTCCTCATTGCAAAAGTAATTTATTGTTTAAAATAAATGTTCATAAGCATGTCAAAATAAAACTGTTAAGTACAGATGTCTTTTAAGGTCAATAAAGACCACAAACCTCAAAACTGGCAGTGTCTCTCCATGAGAATTACGCAATTTATCCACTAAAGAATAGAGCATAGGCTGGGATTTGACTTTGCCAAATGAGCTACAGACAAATTCACTCACACTACCTCAAAGTAAAAGAGACACTCAGAAATACAGCATAAGAATTAAAGACAGTAGGAGCAACATGCTAAAGGTATACCAAATACATACAGGTATAAGGGGAGTGTTTGGGAAAAATGCCCTTGTTAACATTTCACAGGTGAGCATCGTCTGATGAAACAGATCCCAGTAAAAACAACGATTTACAGGAGTTAATGGGAGCCTCATTGGCCTTCAGCAGAATGCAGACAGACAGTACAGGCCTGACTAATTCAAACAGATGCTTGGCTTCAGTGCTCATCAACACACAGGGATTGGTACTACAGTACAGTGCTGCTCTGTCATGGACATGCACTGACTACTGGACAGGCAATGACTGCCAGACTATTCCCTCTAATTACACACAACACAGAACTACAGGACATATTAATAGGAGACTTCGCCGCTGTCTGGGATACTGTGCCATAATATATTACATGATTCATATGCATACACATGTAATTGAGCTGAACACAGCAGAATAATAGGAAGATATTTACAGACATGCTATTAATTCGCTAACCAGAGATTACATATTACTCCTTTATACAGCTGTGAATTTACGATGGCAACGGTGTGCATTATTCAAGGATACAACAGCAGTGTCAAAACCAGGATTTGAAACTATAACCAATGGTCAAACCAAAGGGCTTTGTGGCTCCCTAACCCCTAATGAAAGAGACACCATTGTTATTCTTTATAAATGTAAAAAAAGAAAGAAAAGCTGTATACAAGAGAGGAAGATATTTTTAAGCCAAGAGTGTGAGAATAATAAGGGCCCCTCCCCCACCGCCCCAAACACACAGGGAGATGTATGGGAGACAGGAATTATGCTGAGAAATAAGAGGACAACAAACAAGCCAGAAAACAGGAACATAAAATTCAATACATGAAAAACGCATTCCCCGGAGAAACATAAAATTTTCATTTTTCATCAATTTGGAACAAAGACAGTTCCCTGGGAAGGTCCATAAACAAAAGTAGCTTTAATTACCATTTTCCCTTTTCCTGAGCTATGTTTCACTAAACAGAGTGTGACAGTGTTTACATGTACAACTCAGCCCCTTTACCTTTTCCTCCCATTCTCCCTTCCCTGAATGTTACTGTTTTAGTCTCTAATCTAGAGACCCACCATTAATGACTCTCCTGTTTCCTTTCATTCTCATGAGGATGACTTGATGGTACAAAAACAAAACCGTTTTCCTATTGGGACCTCTTCATGAAGACGAGAATGTGAGTGATCCTACCACACGCGGGCCTGGATTATATGGATAAAATGGAAGCCTCCCATCCCTGTCATTGCATTTTCTTATTCTGTTACCAGATGCCATTATCCAGGGCCATGTACATTTAACAGAACATCATTTTATACACCTGCAAATATAGAAAGCCCTCTCAGGGGTAAACATCAACAGCAGCATCATACACAAAACCCTTCAAACCCAGGAGCCTCAGGCCCAGAGCAGAGCCGCCTCATCCCACACAGGGTGCTGAAATGGAGGCAGGTTTAATATGGCCTCCCTCTGGTCCCACATTAATGCTCTCATGCATTGAGAGGGCTTCACTGCAGAGCTCCCCGACAGGGAATCTGTCCTTTTCAGGTCAAATTGATATTTTGGTAACCAGGAAGCAGCCTGCCCAGTGGCGCAATTAATCTGACACCTCAGGTTTAATGAGCAGTCAGAAGACGTGTGGAGGGATGGCGGGTGAGCAGGAGCGCTAGTTTTGAGCTTCTCTGTCCAGCCGCCCCGGCTGCCTGGGCCTTTCGCACACTCACACGTCCTCCCATATGAAAACACTGATGCTCACTTGCCCTCTCGTTTTGTGAGGGATAGCAGGCTTTTGGCAGAAATTAATGGCTAGGCTACACTGTAGCTCCTAGGTTAGTGTTTTTCTATTGGTCCCAGAGTGGCTGTTCCATCCTCTCGCTGTCTTTTTTTGTGAGTATGTTAAGGAAGAAGTATGTCAGTGTGTAAAATATATAGAGGAGGAGGGAATTATGCAGCAACAAGGATGGTTTGTTATTAGTTGGCATGAAGCTTCAGTTTGGCCCTTCCACAGCACCCATGGAGTCCATCAGCTCCAGGCTGGGTCATAACCCGGGTAGATTGCCCTGCGCACCCCCCAACCTCCTGGTTCAACTTCTACTCCCTCATTATTGAGCAAACAGAGCTTTCACCAGCATCCCAGAAGAGAGTGCAACAGCCAGAACCACAGCCAGAAAGGACCTGGAGAAATGGCTCCACAGCATGAAGAATACTTTCCACATTTCCAGATCATTCTGCCAAATCTGTGCTCAAGAGGCGGCGCTAGAGGATGTTGGAGGGCAGCTCAAAACCCCTGCAGCTGAATCGCGCATAATAATGCATCATTAGACCAGAGCACAATAAGCGAATCAATTCAAATTCAAAATGCATTTTCAACTGAAAATCTTCCCCACACGTTCTGCATCTCCCCTATAAGGCCAGCTCTGTCAATAGGTTGTATAGCTCAGGCCATAGCATGTAGAACAGCATAAATACAGCCCCATATCAAGCAAATCTACTCCTGTTTCCTTTAATATTATTTACATTACTTATTTATATTTACATATAGATTACAAAAAAGTTGTTGACATTACACTGCAACAAGCTAATTGTATCTGGTGCTTGACGGCATTAACATTCCTGTGAATTATTCATAGGAAATTTCCCTCCAGTCTGAAAGTCACTGATTACAAATGACTGACATGCTGATTCCATTTTAATAACTGATGTTCATTACTGCATAACATAGTATAAGCAAAATCACTTTACCATCAGGATAAATGTGGCTGTGTTTTATTTTCCTCCCCATAAGCACCTACTCCTATCCAGCAGTGCCCTTTTACAATAATTGATGATCAATTTGGGCTGCAACTCCAGTTCAAATAGGACTTGAGGCAGATTTATAACAAACCATTTGTCTCCATGCCATACGACTCAGCTCATATTCTCTGGCCCGTCGACAGCATTACTGCTTTTCCAAGCGCTTACACTTTCAAACTTTGAATGAGTGCATTTTGAACCAACTTCAGTTCAGCACATCGCTACATTATTCAATGCCTGCTGAATTTGCAGTACAGCTGAAGCACTGCAGTGTTCAAGCCTGGGTGATAAAATCAAAGCTTATCCAGAGTTCTGTGAGGTTAAGCGGATGATTAACAAATACACACCCACAAATACAGAAGCTATTCCCTCCAAGATCTCTCCTTTAATGCTGGAGTAGACAGGCAGTGGAGAACATTTTAATGTTCACAGTCTGTGATGAGACCTGGCTGGAGCAGAGCCTACAACCAAGGTAATTTCAGAGAGAGATGCAGAACCCGGACAATGGTTAATAGTCTACCATTTTGAACACTGCTCCTTCTGGACGTAGTGTACTTCTGCACATATCCAGGCCCTAACTGTTCCTTATATTTTCATTTAGGATAATGCACACAATTGTGATACTTGATTTAATTAGGTAACACCACAACAATCTCATTTGGATGCATAATAAAAAGGACAGTCTGAAAGTTTTTAAACAAGCCATGATGAAAGGCAAGAATATGTTCCAATGGAAATTATTTTTTAATTTTAACAGAAGGCAGTTTAGGCTTTTAATAGAATTTGTGACTTCAGAAAACAAAGAAAACAAACTTCAGCCTACCCGCAAACCAATGTGTCTTTCTTTGAAAAGTACTCAAAATGTGCCTACCCACCCAGTTGAATTGAATCTCACACATCTTACCTACTTTTTTCATTTTTATTTAATTTTTCAGGTTGCAGATTTGTACCCATTTCATTTAGTCTGCATAATAATAGTAAACGATAAATGTTTTGCATACAACTTGCTTAAAACAACTGAGACTTTGATTTTGGTTGATCGAGGGGGGTTAAAATTCAAGCCCAAGAGAAAATGGCCACAGTTCTGCGTTTTAGGGCAGGGACACTCACCTCTTCCGGACCGGCCCGTCCTCAGAGTATTCACTGCTGCCATCGGTGTTCCGGACGGACCCCCGGATGGACCCCCGGATGGACCCCCTCAGCCCTCCAGCTTTACCACGGCCACCGCGACCCCCGCTTTTGGGTCCCGACCCCTTCAGCTGACCGTTGGAAAAAGACCCTGAGAACAGAAAAGATTCAAGCCTTCAGGATGGAAGCAGTGGCATGCATTATTCATGCACAAATCTAAAACTACAAAACCATGGTGTTAATATTTGCAGTTGAACTCAGATCTGTGTACAACCTCACAGTTTCTCTGTTATGGGAATGGCAATTAGCAAAAGTGTAATAAGGATGCATCACTTGTTACACAGAATATCTGAAGGCGTTTTCTAAGCCAGGAGAATTAAAGATACAACACCACAGAAAAACACGCACAATTTCATAAGGTGCATACAGTTACTATTAATTGCTATTAGATTTATAGAATCTCATCATGAAAAAATTTCCGTTTAGTCATTTTTGCACATTTTTAACATTCTTTGCACTTTTGGACACATACACACACAAACTGTGTGAGCAATAAAAACTATTCACATCACTGAGGCCCCGAAAAGGGCTCATTTTCATTCCAAAATTCTTCTCTTGGACAGGATCCAATTTAAAATGTACTGAACCGTATAAACCTGCACACCAATTAGGCACAAATAACAAGACAGCAGGACTGCCAAAACAATGAAGAGGAATTCACAGGATAGGTTCTTAATGAAATTTGTCTTAACAACCAGCCCAAACATTTCATACCTGTCAAGTAAGTGTTCGTAGCCTTGTCACATCAGCACCCCCCTCCACCCCAGAAATGGAACATTCCAAATCAGGAGCCCAGGAGCCATAAAGCACAAGAGTCAAGCAACTCTCTCTGCCCCTTCTGCGAGATTCACAGAGAGCAAGTCCAGCCATTCAAATACAATGCTCACAACATGGAATCTTACCGCCAACACCAGCTTTTTAGGGGCAGCCTGTAGCCTAGTGGTTAAGGTGCTTGGCTGGGGCCCGGAAGGTTGGTGGTTCAACTGTACTTAACCTGCTTAGTCTAATCAACTGTAAGTCGCTTTGGATAAAAGAGTCAGATAAATACCGCATTATTATTATTATTATTAAATAAGCACACAGCTTTATAGTAACCAAGGTCACCACCAATAGTCTTGCTATTAAGTGCATCCTTCATTCCCCTGAAAAATGAAACCAGTGGAAAGTTGGGTTGGTACCAGGGGTACATGTCAATGGTGCACCCTTGTCCAAAAAAACTCCAAGGGGGTCAATCAAAATGATAGCAATTACTTTAAAGGAGTGGTTGGTCATGGTGGTTGGTCATACTTTCTAGGCGTTTATATGCAATATACAAAAATACCCATTCAAGATGAACTTGGGGCGGCCTGTAGCGTAGTGGTTAAGGTAAATGACTGGGACACACAAGGTCGGTGGTTCTAATCCCGGTGTAGCCACAATGAGATCTGCACAGCTGTTGGGCCCTTGAGCAAGGCCCTTAACATTGCTCCAGGGGAGGACTGTCTCCTGCTTAGTCTAATCAACTGTACGTCGCTCTGGATAAGAGCGTCCGCCAAATGCCAATAATGTAATGTAACTTATTTTAGCATGACTAATGTACAGACTACTTCAGCCACTACAACGATTCATATTTTCTTTCCATTCAATTTCACACATGGTCAGCATACATCACAAACATAAAACGCCCTCAGTTCAGCACAGGGCTGTTTTTCTATCAGCAGTCACTCTCCTGCTTGGTTTTATGTGCTATAACTAGGTTTCACATGAGGTTTTAAGAGGAGTAACATGTTGCCTCTGACAACTTTTTCCAGGGCTTATTGTATTACACATGATGTTTTTATCCGCAATAACATGCGTTATGTCAAACAGATTTATATGCATTTACCCAAGCAAATTTCCACAATCTGTACCCTACCTGCTCTCCAAAGAGCTGGCAGAAAGCATTGAATGGGAATTGGCTCAGCAGACCCAATGCAATAATGCGGCCCTTGGAAACGTGTGTTTGTGCGCTTTGTTGTGGAGCAATGATGAGATAAGCTGCAAATTTTCCCACTTATACAATAAAATATGGCATTACACTGAAAGCATTCAATTCCTTGGAAGATGAGCGGTGATGACAAGTCAGTAGCAAAGACGAAGGCTAGCAAAGAAATGACTAATTTACCTGGACAAAATGCTGTTACAATGAAAACAGCCAATTTCTCCAGTTTCACAATGCAGCAAAAAAACAGAGCAGCCAGTATCAGCAGCAGCCAGTGTATTTCCAGGGTGATATTTTCTGCGCTGGCACAAAAGCAGAAAGGCTTGTCTGAATGTGAGTGCGTTAGGAGCTGAAGTGCTCCACAGCCCTGCCGGCATGGCGGCCTCTCTGGCTCGTTCCAGCGCCCGCCGTCAAGCCCACGAGGCACAGCCGCCATCACACACGATCCATCAGAACGCCTGCAGGCCAGCACATCCATCAGCACCCCAGCGCATAATCACACTCACTGAAGGAGAGGGGAGGCAGGGATGGATGGCACAAAATGAAAGGAGGAGGAAGGAATGTGAGAGTCTGAAAGAGAGGTAAGGACTAAGAGCAGTGACAGAAGGGAAGGAGTGAGAGAGGAGAGGGAATGGAGGATTTAGGGTGATGGGGCGGATGTGAGGAGGAAGAGGCTGAAAGATAGTAACCAGCTTGTCTTTGAGCCCTGATGGTGCTTAACTTCTCTTGAACTCTAGAAGGCTAATTTAATTTCTTTAGCAAATATCCAACTGTAAAAAAGGATAACGTGTGAAAATGTCAAATAATTTAACTTCCCCTAGTGTATATGAGTGTGACTGTCAAGCAAATACACATTGAAAGGTAAAGCAAAGGGTTTGCCGTGATCACTGAATATGCTGGTTGTGTAAGGGAAGGCACTTCAGTTCAGACAGGCACGATGCTTCAGTCTAGTCTCAAGGTTTTTTTTCTCCCAATTTCAGACTCTGCTGTGCAGTAAAGGTACAGCACGTCCCTGCAGAACAGACACAGCCAGTTCCTGGTGAACAGATGAACCCTGCCTGTTTCTCTGCCTGCCTGCCTGTCTGCCTGTCCGTCCGTCTGTCCGCCCGTCCGTCTGTCTGCCTGTCTGTGCCTGCCTGTCTGCCTGCCTGCCTGCCTGTCGACAGCCCAACAGGTCTCTCTATCAGAGGAACACATCCTCCAACTTCTGTATCCAGGACAGACTCTAATGCACCTGAAATCTTTTAATCGCAAGACACATTTCCCACAGTGTTCTGCCAAGCCAATTCTAACCCACTTGTGCAATGCAATATTTCCATCATCTGCAACATGATTTCATGTCTGTTACAGCACCGATTTAGAAAATATAAAAGGGTTGTCTTCCGTTACTAATGATGTTTTTTTTTTGCCTACATGTAAATCAATTAAAATGAACTAGATGTAATACTGGATTACAACTGCAGCAGCAGAATGCTGTAAAGAGTACCTACTTCAGTCAATGTAAAAACTCTACATATACACACTGTATCCTACACTCTCAAAAACAAGCCCTCAACACCAAGGGTCAAATTTCACTGCACTTAAAAATGTCACCATCGTCACAGTTCCCACAGCACTCTGCGGTGCAGTAACCCAGCTAGATCTGTGGCACGGCAAGCTGAAGTCTACCCTCCTGAGATATAAATCTGTCCATAACCATGGACTGACCCATGGACTTACTTGCACTGCTATGGGGCATGGACACATAATGGAACAACTGCTGCGGTCATAAATAAATTGCACTTTGGTTTTGGGGTGCTGTGTGAACTCAGACAGATGGCAGACAGGAACAAGAGGCAAGGTCCAGCCACAGACAATGGATAAAGATCAGCATTTATGGTCAATGAAGAAACAATGAAAACAGTGTCCCCTTTGACCAATAGTTTGGGAGAGTAAATGTTCGACAGAGTTGTGTTCTAGTATGACAGTTCCAGAATTTTGCCAGGCAGAGGTTGCTTTGACAATACAAATTCAATATCTATTTGAATCCACAGTCACTACCACATCTGTTAGGGACCACGGATTCATGGATTCAGTCAGGTTCAAAGTCAAAATACTCTGGACAGCGGGGCTCACATTGTACCAAGCCCTTTTGCAATACCAGCCCCAAACACAAATGTTTGCTTAATTCACAATGTATACGGATGCGACACATTGGGAATGGTCTCACAGAGCACTAAGGGTTGGTCTGACAGATATGACCGTGTTAGTATCCGTGTTAGAGCTTTTTGCTCTCCCACAGTTAAACATTCTGCTTTTTTTCCTTTCACATTGCTAGATACCCCTAACCAGCAGCCTGCACTGCCCCTTACCCTGGTGAGCACTGGACTTAACCAGCCTTGGTTACATGAAACCGTTGCAGTGTAAATTCAATGCGATGACATGCCCAATTTAGAAAAATGTGAAAAGGATCATTCAGTTTGGAAGATGGAGGCATACGATTGTGCATTAAACTCGGGAGGCATGGACAGCGGGAATATGTGCACTTACGGTACCAACTTCATGGGCACATCAGCTTAACACTCAAATTAACACCTGTAAAAGGCCTCAGTCATTTCATTATGGAACATGGAGTACCCCTGTGTAGCCCCCTCCATTCAGGCACTTGCCTCCGAGATCAACTACTCTCCTGTATTCCATCAGGCAGAAGAACGTTCTCAGACGAGAGGCCAAGTGAAGGAGTGAATTCACCTACACATGCAGTAGGATGAAGGCAACACACAGCAGCACCTCCATATACTCTATACACATGCGGATTCCCCCTGTGTGCTGGTATAAAGAATGGCTGACCCATCTGATGGGCACTATCTTGGTGGCTATCAGAGGCACAGAAGTCTTTCGGTGATTGAGAAGACTAGAAAAAGTGATATTCCACTTTGGAGGCCAGAGTGAAGCACCCTACAATCAAGAGAAAAGTGGTTTGAAAGAAAAGACTCAAATCTGTGGCATCACTGGCACCATCTCCTCTCTCTCCCTGTCGTTATTCACCCATTTATATGATTCATTAAAACCTACAGTACAATCAACTCCCTGTTGACGAGATTGCAATCTTATTTCACAAGAAGCATCTGACAGGTTGTCAGGTTGCATCCATATCCAAATTATTTTTATAAATAAATGCCAATCAGACTGATATGCTGTGTTCATGCGGTCTATCATAAATCTAGTGCAGGGTTAGGAAAACAGTCATAAATGCTCATGTTGAACCACATAACTCCTGAACTCCAATCATCAAAAATTTGATGAAGATAAAGTGTGAGTGCTTCACCGGATTGGCTTATTGATTGGTTGATTGGTTCACCTGATTAGTAGGCCCGATGGATCTGAAATGAAGGCACTGGAGGTTCAGCAGCTGACAGTGTCCCCAAGACAGACCATCAAGGCTGGATTTGACTGCCCTAGCCAATAGGGGGCGCTCACTCACCGTTTGAGCTTATGATTCCTGGGTCTAGGCCTTCGCCCAGCTGTCTCTTCTGTGCGCTCTTAAACTCCTTCAGGGAGAGATACAGCACCTTGCGCACCACTCGCTCCTCTGACCAAGGGATCCCATCACTGTCATCCTGCAGTGAAGAACACAAGGGGCACAGTCAGCACACAGCAACCAGGACCAGCAGCAGCAGACATTCCCCACAGAAGAGCCAGAGTGGAATACAAAGCACGGTTAGGACAGCACAGGACACCATGGAGAGGGGAAACAGGGGCAGAGCAGTACAATCAGTACAGCAGAACACACAAAGCTGTCCTCACAATGGACATCCCTCATTGGTCAATACAGAGAACAGCAGATCTGACCAACTGGGAGAGGGGTGTGGGGGAAGAGAGAAAAATGGAGGGAGGGAGGGAGGATAAGAAGAGGGAGACGAGAAAAGTAGGGTTTCAGGCACCAATGTGAGATATGAAACGAATCCTCCCAGACTGGGAGAAGGCTGCCCTGGCCCACAGCACACAACTCTATGGACCCAGAACTGAACCAGAGGAAGCAAACAAATCCCAGGAGCCAAATTCATGGCTCCAGACACCAAGAGGAACACTCCCACAAACAATCCATAAGCTAAGGGAAATGGAGAGGATGTTATTTTTCCAGAGAGGCACGAAACCACTTCATAACTTCCTTTCCATCACCGTCTGGTATGATGGATTCATAAACATAATTATCAAAACTAACAAAGGGCTGTCTGTGTGAAGCTTCCTCTAAACAATATAGAGATCCAATTTATCTCATTTAAAGCTTCCATTAATCTCTGTAAATCCTTTCAAAAAGAATAGGTTTACTTCCACAGTCAGTAAAATCCACTCATTTCCTTTCAAATAGCTTTATAAAACAGCTTTTGCATATCTTGCTATACAAGCTCCTTGCTGCAATAAACCTTCAATATTTAATAAACTGCAGCGATATCCCACTAGGAAATTAGCATTTGCCGTTATATTTAAAAATATGGGTCTGGACATGCAGACGGTCTTGACAGCTAATGTCTACAGGATATTGGCAGATTTTCCTCTCTGGCACCATTAACATTCGGCAGTCAGAGGCATTTTGAGGAAAAACAGAGCACTGATGAACTCTAAGACAATTTCACAAAGCACTGTATTATAATTAACTTGCATTAAATATGTATTTTCTCTCCTGGGGTTCACAGCAACACTAATGAATGTGAAAAGGCACTGATTAAAGTGAACGATTTCTGGTGACCAGATAAGACTCAGGAGTCAGTTATATATATATATATATATATATATATATATATATATAAATTATTATTTTTCGTTTTATTATTATTATTTTTTATTATTATCAGCATTTAGACGCATCTGGAGAGAGCATACTCTCTAAGATTAATTAAGATTCTCCATTTCGCAGCTACAGGTAATAGTTCAACAGCAATCTTTTGATTTTGAAGTGAGCACTCAGGTAATCTTGTTTAAAAAACCAGCTATACACAGACAACACAACTATCCAAATACATGTATGCATTTTTCGATAAGCCCCTGCTTACAAAATGAAGTACTCTTATTAGGTTGCAGAGTGTGGACAGAAAACGAAAAGGACACAAATCTAATCAGAGCCTTGCCCGATTATCAGTCAAAGGAACAGAACATTTCAGCTTACATTCATTTACCCATAATCTCAGAAAATGTTACTGCTTCAACGGCATAGTGGTTTGAGTTTTTTAATGTATAGAAAAGGCAGCAATGTAAAAACTCACATCAGATACAGGTTATGCACTTCTTCCCACCCCAGTTCATTCAGCAGTTCATGGATGCAAGCATGATGGAAGTGTGGGGCAATGGATAATATCTTGATTATTTGCGAAAGAAAATTCCTCCTCAAAGAAAGAGGTCCAAAAAAAACGTAGAAAGTAGCAGTACTGTCATTGTGCCTAGAGCTTTTTAACTGACTTTGATCAGTGGTAAAAGTTTTGTTAAAAAAAAAAAAGAAATAAAAAGAAATAAAAACACTTTTCTTTTTGTTGCAAAAATTGCTCATTAAAATGAAAAAGAATAAAAACACTGGGGGGGGGGGGCAAAAGAGACTGGATGCAGGAGGAATGAGAGAGAGAGAAAGAAAGGGACGGAGGGAAGGGAGAGAAGGAGACAGGGGGAGGAAGGCTGGGCGGGAGGACGCGTGGTCACTGCTCTCGGCGTGTTGTGCGGTTTGTTAGGCGAGGGGCACAAATTAGGCAGATGCCGCCATCGCTTTTCCACATAACCTGGCAGACCAGCACCGTGGAGAAGGAGAGTATTATTGAGCGCTGTTACAGAGGCCTCTGTGCTCAGTCCTGGGGGCTGCCCAGACATTCTGAAGACTTCCAGATGTAACTGCAGGAGGCAGCACTCAAAACAGTGGTGGCCTTCACTTTCTCAACAACTGAGCGACTTAGGGAATGATCGGTTCACCCGGCAACAATATTTTACCAGCAGACAATAAAAAGGGCCAGTAATGTAGCTGCAGAATCTTCAAATTCAAACCACAGACCTGTCTGTGTAATATTTGGCCTCGTTGCATTACCAAGAAATGCCTTGACTGGCTGTTCTCCAACTGGAAGGCAACGCCAGGTATCTTCCGGGAACAGACACTGGGCTTGTACTGTTTGCGCTACACTGGCATTGGGACTGCCACACCATTGCTGCAGAAACAGGCCATAGTCACCCAGCCAATGAATTTCTGTGTCTTCCTTATGCAGAGCTGACAGAGCATGCTCAGTGTACCTTCAAATCAAACTTGGAGTCAAACCAGAAAGATCTTTATTATGGAACACATGTCATCAATAAGCAATATCATTACTGTCAGAATGCAGCCACACTGCTATTCTTCATGTGTACAAGAAAAATATCAGAGTAGATTATTCAACAAACCACAGATGGTTTGAGGAAAAGGGAACAAACACAATTTATCTGGAATGAGGGAACTCGTATTTCTCACTCCCATGAATATTTATTATCGTTACATTCAGTGAAGGTGAAGAAATAGTTGTAGGAGTGAGAAGGAAGGCTCTTGTTTAAAGCACACACACAGACCAGCTATAAATAGACTCATTGGAGTGACTGCCTGGATTCTATCTGTGAAAAATGCAAGCATGTGTATGATTATACGATTCATTAATTGTGTACAATTTGTATGATTATAGTGCAGATTCCCAACAATGAAATGTGTTTTTTAGAACACATTCTTTTTCCAATATCAGTTCTGGTCTCTCAGCCAGTCCAGTCAAGATATTTGATGCCAGCAGGAAAGAAGAGACATGGGCTAGCCTACTTTTTAAAAAACCTTTAAGAGAAAAACAATACAGATGAAATGGTTCAGGCAGATACCTCTATGGACTTTGAGGGCATGTCTATATATAAAAAGAGTAAAACGCGCCTTTAATAAAACCCTGTCTATCACCGCATTAGAAAACAAAAACCAGGAAATGGAGAATTGCATACCAAATATTCCTTTCCACATAGGCCAAACAGAAAAATCAGAATAGATTTAGTATCACACTAAAATCTACAAGAAATTACCCTGGAACCTGGACGGCAAGAATGAAACATTTTATTCCTTAAGCTTTCCGTGCTTACGAGAGAAATCCAAACACCACTGACCTTGCAATACCTTATGCATCAAGCAAAACATTTATCTGCGTGATTACAAAATTCTCCATGATATTTCTCATCCACTGTATCAGCATTATGTACAGCAGTGAGGCTGGGAATGTTCTATATAACTGTGCTTTTAAGCAGATAACATGCCTGAGGCCAACTGCACAGCATGCCTAAGCGACAAAACACCAGCAGAATTTTGAGCTGTCAAATAACTGCAATTCAATAAAATGGGACGCCAGTATTTTATTTAGGGACAGGTTTCCTTTCCAAAAATGAATAAATGACTAACTACATTAGACATCAAGTGAAAGAATTATGATGCTTAATGGATTGAACGACTTGAGCAAACCAAAGGGACCCCATCTTTCTGGTCTGCACTGTGTGGGAAATTCAGCTTTCCTCTGACATATAAACAGACCCCCACAGAACATAGGTCAGTTGGAGTCCAACCTTTCACATCAAGTGGAATGAATCCTGTGATGAAAATGGCATAACTAGACTCTGGCGATATAGTGCCCGGGAAAGGTTGTTTTCATATATAAAACCATTTGCTTAATTCAGTACAAATGACCCATTGGAAACAACAGCCACTGTTCTTATAAAATCAACAGCAGACCTGTTTGCCTGAGGGCTTCAGCAGCTTATTCAGTTTAACCACAAACTACAGCTCAACATCTCACTCAGGCCACAAACTACAGCTCAACCTCTTACTCAGGCCAAAACTACAGCTCAACATCTTACTCAGGCCACAAACTACAGCTCAACATCTTACTCAGGCCACAAACTACAGCTCAACATCTTACTCAGGCCAAAACTACAGCTCAACATCTTACTCAGGCCAAAACTACAGCTCAACATCTTACTCAGGCCACAAACTACACCTCAACATCTTACTCAGGCCACAAACTACACCTCAACATCTTACTCAGGCCAAAACTACAGCTCAACATCTTACTCAGGCCACAAACGAGGAAATGACTCAGATTCACACTGAAGTGGTCCCCAGACGTTAAAATATATACCATGGTTCTCCCCAAGGAAAGTAACAGTGGTGGCGCGCCACACTTTTCCCTCACTTGTGCTACTGTGTGATGAAAATCACCCGCAAAAATATAACCCTGTATAGAAAGTTGTCTAGACATTAATATACACGATAAACAAATTAAACTCGGTGTACATCACAGCAAGTAATGTGAGAAATGCGTAAGATCTCAAAACCCAAATTCACCCCATGGACCTTTTGTATATAAACGGTGACTCAGATGTGTTTATTTTCTTTGATGATCCTGGATGTAGAGCATGGCTGAGGACCCACAGCACTGGGCTTTTAGATAGACAACCATTCTTAAAAACAGAGCAAATCTGTATTAATTCATTCAGATGCTCATATGCATAGCAACTTGCAAATTGGAATTACACATTTAAAAAAAACACAAGCAACAAACAAGACCGGATTTACAGTAAAGAGGTCTCTAGCCAAATCTGTGCTAAAATAAGCAAATTGTTATTAGCAATTTTTAGGACAAGCACCCTCACCTGCTCAGCATCCGCAGATGCAGTGAAATTAAACACACAGAATTAGGCAGAGATGATATCACACCATGTTGTGCTTGAAACTGCTGGTTTCGGCAGGCTGTTAACAACAGTGCTGAACCAGAAATCTAGATCTAATCCTGGGAGTTGTGTCCTCACCTTGAAAGCAGGCTAAAGCAAAATAGGCAGAATTCTTTTTGTGCACCCAATTAGCAGCATCTCAGCCTTTCATTTCAGAAATTATTGTTTCAGCCAGTACGGTTGACATGACTTACTATAACACTTGCATTCAGTGCGATGTCAGATTACTAACCTTTAACAATACTCAGTCATAGTTCATTCAGCCCAGTTATAAAGTACAGATAAATGACAACTTACAGAAAAGACTGCCTGGACAAAGAAACTAATTGACAGCAATAGAACAGAACAGCACAGACTGCATCCAGTAACAAGTCCAACACACTGCTGCCAACCTTGCCCTTCCATGGAGATGGGTGATATCAGTCACCTACACTATAGCATCTCTGATTTTAATTAATTTGATCTGCACGCTTCTTCCAGTCGACAATACGCACAATGCATAGATAAAAGGGCACTTATGGGAGGCTGTAAGCTTAGATTAATAAAAAAAAAAAACATTGTCCCTTGAGGAGGACTGGTTTGCATTCACACATAACAGAATTCAGATTAGGTACGAAGACCGACTTGTCTGTTTGAAACCATTTTATGGAAGCCAGCAACTTCAGATTTTATGTCAAACGATCTGGGGAGAGCTATTGGCCCGACAACCTTTCATCCCAATATTTGTCAGACAAGAATGAGGCTATAGACACTACAGGCAGGAACAGAGATGCCTGTGGTATACTATGGCAGTGTGTGCCGGAGGCTATTCACACAAGGTGGTGTATTGGTTGAGGGGCTGGACTTGTTCTGTACCTGTACTCTTCAAGGGGGTTGTCTTCTGCTCAAATAAATGATGATAACAATATTGACAGCGGTGCACTGAGGTTTAGGGTTCTGGGTCAGGAAGCAGAGGATAAAAGGTTTTCCTGCTCCAGAATCATCTCTTCAGCTCTGACAGCTCAACCCACACACAGGAAGTGTGCTGTGCTCGGATGCAGCCGGCCTGCTGGAGCGACCGCCAGAGGCTCAGTGATCCAGGGTCCTCTGAGGTCCCTTCTGTAAATAGCTGAGTGAATCAGTCCTCAAAGAAGAGCCTAAGTGCTTTTCATGCCAACCCAGCAGCCAAGGCTTTTCACAGCCAGAAGCGCATTCATCTCCTTCCCCCGTCTTCAGGAGAAGATTGTCAACACTAGTGCCTGCATTACAATTAAATGCTTGTGTTTTGAAGAGGTGGACAGAATCATGACTTTTTCGGTTTCTTTGTTCAGTGGCCAAGAAGAAAGGAGAACGCCTCCTTGGCTGATCGCAAGACAAAGTCAAGCTACTTGTCTTTCTTGATCAGACTGATTCTCAGACTGAGGTCATGTGCTGTAGAGCTGTAGGTAATGTTATGTAAAGGCAATCATGCTGTTCCAAGTCAAGTTTTGGCTGGAGGCCAGCTCCAGCTCTGCACTCGCAGCAAGGTTCGCTTTTTTCAACCACACAAGGCTAATGCAGCTGCAGTATGGAGTCTGCTAGGTGAAAGTGGGTCATGAATTGCCAGTGAACTTGACTATCACCACCTACTCCATCAACTCCACCTACTTCCCATGCATATTCATCAGTGAGACTCTAGAAATTAACAGTCCCGGTTTAGTCAAATCTGCATTTTTATTTTTATTTCATGATAGCAGTTATATTTACCCAGGGTGTATTATAATTATATTACAACTTCATCCGCAAGCCAATTTCGTAAGGTCAGAGGTCAAAAGAAGCAATCTTTATGCAACCCTGGTGTAGCTAAATCCTTCAAGAGACACAAGATGGTTTGGTGAATACCCGAGCATACCCGGGTTCGCCCCAGGAGACGGACAATGTACACCACTCCGCCACAGTCACAGTCCGATGCTCAATGTAGATCCTCCTAAATCGCCATGAGTCAAAGACACTCTCACACAGTCCAAACGAGCAGCCCGTGTGCCAACTTCAGCCTTAAAATAAGGGCCTTGGCATTCAGTGCCTGACAGGCGGTGAGCTGAGACAATCCCCGTTAGCTTCTGACGGCTTAAATTAATCATGAGGGAAAGGGCCTGTGCTGAGCTTAATAAATATCTCCCTCAAGAGCGCGTTCAGCAGCTGCGGTCCAATGGGTGCGCTGGAAAAGGCAATGGGTGGAGGCTGATCAAATAAACTGGGTCATATAAAATGATCTTTACTTAGTCTATGGGGGAATAAAGCGCGGGAGTCCCCGGGGCAGGAATAAGACATGAAATCACAAGGGATTTAACATGAAAGCTCAGCAGCCTCAATGGGGGAAACTTCCGCAGTAATGTAGATAATGACATCACAGACAGCTCTGGATACAGTGTGTGGAACGGCAAGGAATAAGCGAAAAGCAGAACCACATGGTTTCACAGGCTTTCCCGGAGGTCCTGATTTAGCTTCCAGAAGAAAGCCAAGAATCTAATTGTTGGCCGAAATGATAACTGCGGTTGTCCTGAAGAGCGATAAGACCAAGCCGGGAGGGCATGGAACGGGCCCTTCATGGCTCAGAAAACTTCCAGCTCCATCAGCGTCCACACTTCTAAATATTTCCACTTGATGCTAAAAACTCTCTCTCGTATTGCTGAAATGTAAAAGTGTGCCGCACCTCTAGTCTCTAAATGCCCCAAGACAATCGTCAATTTGCCCCACTGCTAACATTTCAGTCTCGGGATCTCTCGGAATGCTGAAATGCTAAACCCGACTCTGGGAACTTTCAGCTGAGGTGTGGATAGCGCTCTATCCTATTATAACATTTTGTATGGCACTAAAGCTCCCCTCATAAAGAGAAAGCAGAGCGCTGAAATATAATAGCATAATTATAATTCACTTCCTTTTCAATAAAATAGAATTACAGCTGATTTCCTCTGCATCCACTAAATTGCATAGCATACAGCAGTGCAATGGCATAAGTGTGCAAAATGTCTGATTTTACACAGAAACTGCATGCTCTTAAGACCACCAAAGAACAACAACCCATGCTTTGTAATGCCTGTAGTACGAGACAGGCAGAGTTTGAGGGTGAGAACTAAAATCGTCTATGCCTTCTCAGAAGTTAGGCCTTATTGCTTATTTTAGTGTTCATTGTACTATACAGTTGTGCTCATAAGTTTACATACCCTGGCAGATTTTGTGATTTTTTTTGGCCATTTTTCAGAGAATATGAGTGATAATACAAAAACTTTTCTTTCACTCATGGTTTGTGGTTGGGTGAAGCCATTTATTATCAAACAATTGTGTTTGCTCTTTTTAAATCATAATGACAACAGAAACTATCCAAATGACCCTGGACATACCCTGGAGGTTTTGGCCTGATAACATACACACAAGTTGACACACACAGGTTCAAATGGCTAATAAAGGTAACCAACCTCACCTGTGATCTGTTTGCTTGTAATCAATGTGTGAGTATAAAAAGTCAGTGAGTTTCTGGGCTCCTGACAGACCCCTGCATGTTTCATCCAGTGCTGCACTGACGTTGCTGGATTCCGAGCCATGGGGAAAGCAAAAGAATTACCAAAGGATCTGCGGGAGAAGGTAGTTGAACTGTATAAAACAGGAAAAGGATATAAAAAGATATCCAAGGAATTGAGAATGCCAATCAACAGTTTTCAAACTCTAATTAAGAAGTGGAAAATTAGGGATTCTGTTGAAACCAAGCCACGGTCAGGTAGACCAACATAAATTTCAGCCACAACTGGCAGGAAAATTGTTCGGGATGCAAAGAAAAACCCACTTCAGCTGACATACAGGACTCTCTGAAAAAAAGTGGTGTGGCTGTTTCTAGATGCACAATAAGGAGGCACTTGAAGAAAAATGGGCTGCATGGTCGAGTCGCCAGAACAAAGCCATTACTACGCCAATGCCACAAAGCAGCCGGCTTACAATACGCCAAACAGTACAGAGACAAGCCTCAAAACTTCTGGAACAAAGTTATTTGGAGTGATGAGACCAAAATTGAACTTTTTGGCCACAACCATAAACGCTACATTTGGAGAGGAGTCAACAAGGCCTATGATGAAAGGTACACCATTCCTACTGTGAAACATGGAGGTGGATCACTGATGTTTTGGGGATGTGTGAGCTACAAAGGCACAGGGAACTTGGTCAAAATTGATGGCAAGATTAATTCAGCATGTTATCAGAAAATACTGGAGGAAAATTTGCACTCATCAGCCCGGAAGCTGCGCATGGATCGTACTTGGACGTTCCAACATGACATCCAAAACACAAGGCCAAGTCGACCTGTCATTGGCTACAGCAGAAATAAGTGAAGGTTCTGGAGTGGCCATCTCAGTCTCCTGACCTCAATATCATTGAGCCACTTTGGGGAGACATCAAATGTGCAGTTCATGCAAGACAGCCCAAGAATTTACAGGAACTGGAGGCTTTCTGCCAAGAAGAATGGGCAGCTTTACCATCTGAGAAAATAAAGTGCCTCATCCACAACTACCACAAAAGACTTGAAGCTGTCATTGATGTTAAAGGGGGCAATACACGGTATTAAGGGTATGTAAACTTTTGATCAGGGTCTTTTGGAAAGTTTCTGTTGTCATTATGAATTAAAAAGAGCAAACACAATTGTTTGATAATAAATGGCTTCACCCAACCACTAACCATGAGTGAAAGAAAAGTTTTTGTTTTATCACTCATATTCTCTGAAAAATGGCCAAATAAATCACAAAATCTGCCAGGGTTTGTAAACTTATGAGCACAACTGTATGTCAGTAGAGGTTGTACAAACAAGCTCAATAACAACAAGCTAATTATAATGGTTTCATTCTTGTCACACAGGTCCTAGTCCAGGCCTGAGGCCTGCTCCAGCAGTCTGCTTTGCGGTGTCCGCGGGCGGCTCAGCACACTGTAGGGCATCTCCAGACACTTCCGATCAGCGCTGCCATGATCACACTTCTATCACGAAGGTTCTGGATTATAAGTAGGTCTGTTCGTTCATTCATTCATTCATTCATTCATTCATTCATTATCCTAACCCGCTTATCCTGAACAGGGTCGCAGGGGGGCTGGAGCCTATCCCAGCATACATTGGGCGAAAGGCAGGAATATACCTTGGACAGGTCGCCAGTCCATTGCAGGGCACACACACCATTTACTCACACACTCATACCTACGGGCAATTTAGACTCACCAATCAGCCTAACCTGCATGTCTTTGGACTGTGGGAGGAAACCGGAGTACCTGGAGAAAACCCACGCAAACATGGGGAGAACATGCAAACTCCACACAGAGAGGCCCCGGCCGACAGGGATTCAAACCCAGGACCTCCTTGCTGTGAGGCCGCAGTGCTACCCACTGCACCATCCGTGCCGCCTTAAGTAGGTCTGTAACCAAGACGTTTCTGCTGTCTTTTCTGGATTGTGTAGTCAGTGACAGAGTTTCAATTCGCTATCTGTTTAATAAATAACAACACTGTCCTCAAGTAGATTAAGAAGGAGCAATCAAAATGTGTTTAGCATAATCCAACAAAGTATTAAATTAACCGAACAAATACTTGATACTTGTAACAGTAGCTGCAATTTCAATAAAACACACTGCAATATTCACAACACAATGAAAATAAAGGAGGAGGTAATAAAATGGTAATACTTTAATGCCACAATTTAGTGTTTAGGAAATTCATCTTGACAGGTGGAACACAGGAACATAACCCCGGGACCACATTTTAAGCTCCCCCACAGAATTATCTCCATCACAGAATTATGCCCACCAGTATTCTAAACTATTAACCTGACCCTTCTTTGACATGCAACGTATTCGGGGTAATTCAATTTGTAGAGGGATAGAAACAAGAAGCGTGCAAACAACAAACAGAGCTTGTCCTACATGAAATGCTCTTGTCACAGAAACAACCAGAACATGCTTACAGACAGCCACCATCAATCACAAACAATAAATTCAAATGGAGGATCGAGCTGAAAACTGTTTAGTGGATGAAATGTAATTCATGTCTATGTATGTCCATGAGTCCATCACCAAGAGACCAGAAAGACAGAGGTCTCTGGATCAACCACTCCCGATAACAATTTGCTCTTCCGGGTGCACAGGCAGAAAATACTTGTACCAGACATCCCACCTCTCCCGAAAGGTCCAGGAGTCTCCCAGAACTCAGCACTTGCTCCTTAATACCCGCGAACAGGCCAAATTCTCCCTTTTCGCAAGGGTGGGATGTCTATTGTACACATGCAGAGCATAAAGAAAGCAAGAAATAAACCATCCATGTTCTAAGACCATGTTAGGTTCAGGCTTCATACTGCAAAAAGAGGTTATTATTGTACCAGCACTACATACAAACTCTGCCAATGTATTTTCAGCTCCGAGTATAAGATGTGATAATACATTCAGCATGAAGTGTTCCTTCTCACTCTGCTTGAATGGTAACACAGCGTTGAAGCCTTAAGCATTTTTCAGTGCATTGAGACCCTCATTATAAATAAAATAACCGTAACCACGACTAATCACCTCCAGCGCATTTGGCAAGCAAATATATTAAACACTGAGTATTTCTGAATCTGAAACATTGGAAACAAGAGCTCAAACCAATTCACTGGTATGCACACCCTAATACCAAACATATACATACACTCACGCTCTCACATTCCTGTGTAAAGACAGATACTGCAGACAAAGAAACTGTGTGTATGTCATTTTTGATTACTTTGACTGGCTTATTAGGTCATGGTATTTCATTTAAAGCCCTGCACAGGGAAGTACAGTGTACAGTAATCCCTGTATGCACCCAAAGTCCTCCAGGGGTTTGGTATTACACAACAGCTGGGCTACTTAATACAGCTATTTTACAAGAACATTTTTTTCCCCCCAAAGGGGGATTCCCTGAGTGGCTGAGGGGCTGTGCACTGCTGATTCCCCAGCATTATGCCAGGTAGAGCTGCTCTGAACTGACCCAATGCTGACCATGCTTACAGCAAAGCTCAAAAACATCTGCATTTTTCTTTCACAGCTGGAAGCACATCATAGGGACCTCTGTGCTGATGGAAGAAAGATAACAGCACCTCAGGACCCATGCAAGTCATTGCAGTTGTGATTTTTCATGAACGCTTTGGTTCACATGAGTGAATTAGTGTACTTTAAAAACCCTAAACAAATAAGACAATTGAGCAAAACTTCATGCAGTGGAGCTGCCACACATACTTGTCGAAATCCTGGAGGTCAAAAACGAATACGTTTAGACAATGACGACAACTGCCTCAGATACACGGTTGAAAGCGATGGGCACTTCTTTGCTCCTGACACACAGAGCATTTTGCTTGAACAGACCAACAGTACTCTGTAGGGGTCAGCTCTCTTCAGTGGAGCAGAGCTGGGCCTCAGAGGCTCAGGGACACAGCCAGGTTTGGCAGGAGCAGAAGGGCCGTCACCCACGCTGCGTCTGTGCCCATCTCTCAGCAGCGCCCACCTGGTCTCGCACCAAGCCTTCCCTGCTGCGTTCTGCTTTCATTCGTCACGGCATCACCTCTGCCCTCCACACTCCCAGCTGCCTCCCACCCCGAGAAAATGATACCGTGTTAGAGAGACACTGCAGCCGTACAGAGGGAAAAGAAGGAGGAAGGAAAGTATATGGCAAAAAAAATGGGGGGCCTAGCTTGCTCTGACTGTTAGGCTAACTTTTAGAAGACACCTTGTCATGCTGCTGGGAGCAAAATAGGCATAGCACCAAATATTGCCCACCACACCTCATTAACCACTGAAACTACTGCAACCACTGTGATGGTTTGGTCAGTATGGAAACCAAAGTGCCTAAGACCCTAATTATCCAAAGGGAGGTTCAATGTTTGAAGCCAGCTCAAATCTATAGCCTATAACTTTAGTGCACCTTCAAAGGCAGCACGGCAAAATATAAATGCATTAAAATAATCAGCCTTGTGCAGCGCACTGCCACTACGCTTGATTTCGCAGAGTCGGCAAAAGAATCCATTAAAAAAGGAAGACCTTGAAAGGCCTGAATTACAATTACCATGGGTCATTTTTTCATTTTCAACATACTTCCAGAAGGCACACTTCTGTGAGTGTCTGGGCCCGGTGGTTCAGCCCCGGTTTGAGTGTGATTAACCCTGCCTGGAGTCGTGGCAGACAGGATGCGTCACACGGCAGCCGAGGCCAGGTTTGATCAGACGCTGTTCCCGGGAGGAGCGGCACGAACAGGATCAAAGCCAGCCACAGAAACCGGATAAGGCCGCCTCCGTGACAGACTCAGCACGCGAACGCAGCGCAGGAAGCTCTGAATGAACAGAGAGAACCCGGGAGAGTGCAAGCGCTGGGCAGAGAACGAGTCTGTCTGGGCCGGGAAGCATAAGGTGGAGGAGATAGGACAGTGCTTTCTCCAGGTCGTTCATCTGCGGCCTCTCAAGATGAATAAAACATTTTTACATTTTGTCCAGTACTCAAATCCTGACCATACCAGGGCCAACCGTGCCTGGGGGAGTCCTGCAGGCAGAGAAATTGCATTGCCTGTGGTGGGAGGGATTAACTCTGCATGGTGTCCCCAGCCTACCATACAACAGACGCGCAACAGCTGGGCATCTCTAAAGACTCATCTGCACTGCGCTCAGTGTCCGTCGGTGACGTAGACCCAAAATAACAGTGGTGGATGTGGAGGTCTACGCCAGAGGTGAACACAGCATGGGCTGGGTCTGAATCTGGGGTGGACCCGCTGCAGCAGATTACAGGTTCAGCACACCCCTCTTCAGTATTTTTGGCTTCCCGTACAACAAAATTCTGATGCACATGAATTAGCACAAGAAATTATGCTAAGTACGCATGAGCTAATGTCAACTGCATCCATACCACAGCAGGCACGTCCCTTGTTCCTCTCTGTACCCTGATTCTGTACCAGCGGAGAACTGCAGATATTTTAACTGCAGTTCGTTTAACTTTAATCCTAAATTAATTAATGAATAATTTTTTTGTATTGTCCTGGCATAAAACAAATAAGTTATCTATTTAATAGAAAAATAAATCCTTGGAAAACAGTGACTATCAGATTTTGTTGAAGAGACAAAATGATTTTGGAAATGCACAACAGAAATTCAGAGAAAATAATATTGCCTATAAGAGTCACCAGTTTGTGAGCTGGAAATACGGATATGGAAGTAGAAATATGAAAACGTTTTCTCCCAGCCCATTTGATTCCTCAGATGTGTTTATTCTTGGTTCTCAAATTCAGTCCAGGGGTTCATTCCAACTAGGGCAAGTGCAATCCCAAAATCTTAACAAGCCGTTAATTTTTCTTAATGCTTTTCATGAGGGATTTACCCTCTTAAGCCACATTATGTCCAAAATAGCCATGCATGCCATAAAAGTCCCACATGCACACAGTGCACCTATTGTGCTATATTGCAAGTGAGTGCAGTACATAAAGAGGTAGAACTGATCACAATAAAGACTGAGGCGAATCAACAGGCTACTAATTGGTGAATGTGTGGACACCTGGCCACTAAAACTAAACCACCCGGTAGATAGTCAAGAATACAAAGGCTAAGCAAATAAAAGAACCAAACCTGGATTGTATTAATAAGTAAAATGAACAAATTATGAAAGAAATTTAGCATGTGTTAATCAACTTTAATTGAACAAGAGATTTGCTGTAACAAAAAGCAGCATACACAGGGGCACCCAAAACTGAGTTTGAGAACCATGGATATACAATAATGTGCATAGTATCATTACAGCAGACTCACTGATGGACATGCACCAATGTTATCACTGAAGGTTTCCATTTCTGCATCTGCCAATCAAAACTAGAGTTGTCAATGGGCTCTATCTTTATGATGATTAAACTGATTTTAATAAATCACTAAATCAAATTATTTGACATGAATAACGAAAACACTACTGGTCTGAGACAAAAAAAACATTTGAAATGGATAGCATTTGTTCTGCCTCTGCAATTCAGAATTTACAAGCCCATTAGATTAGCTGAGTCAACACTTCCAAAATTATAAATTAAATACTTATTTCTGTCTCCAGGGGTGTATTCTATTGAGTGCATTCAATATTGGAAAGACTGGCCAATTTATAAATCATTATTCATAGACAAATGCTTAAAGGTAGCAATCCGTTTTCCAAAGAGATACATTCTGGGTGATGGCTATTTTAAAACATTAATGCACAATAGAAACCCTTGAAAGATATTGTGGAGGGGATGGATGATTCTCAGAGAACATGAGGGCTAACACAGGCCAATCAGGGAGAGGGGGGAGAGAGGCGGCTCTGAAAATAGCCCAACTAACCACTGTGAGAAATAAATGTAAGTAAGAAGGAGCGGGTCCACACATATTAGGAGTTGGAACATCCACAAAACCATTAGACAAAATACATTTTTTAATCAAAGTCTTGTAACTAGCAATAATATACATTTTATAAGAAATACTGAATGAAACTGCTACTTATTCCAGAACTTACGTACACAAATTACGTCTTAATCATGACTAAAGAAAAACACGATGGCATAACAATTATAACCGACTACAAAACCCGCTGAACAGAGTGCGAGAGGTGAAAAAACAGCAGTGGTGTAGACAGAAGTAGCATGCTGCGATGGCGATGATTGTGAAGCGCTTACACGCTGTGGCCCCTATGGGTGTGCAGCCTCAACACCGCGCGGTCTTCCAAGCACAAATCTCCCAGCTTATCAACTGAATAACAGAAAAATGTGCAAGTTTCAGAGGACAATATTGTACTTGGCTTCCAAAATAGATTTTGCAGATGGAATGGACCTATGAATAAAAAATAAAAAAGGCCATTATGTAGATTTATGATAAGGAGAAACAGAGGTCAATTTAGTAAACATGCTGTGCGACACTACACATGAATGCAGAACAGAAATTCAACTGAGACTCCATTGAGACAAATTCAATTTCATTCCAAAGATTCCTAAGATTGCAATCCAAATGAAATTTCAATTTAACTGAAACTGACCTCGAAAATTCAATAACAGCAGAGCATGCAAAAGAATGCTGAAAGAGCTGGAAAACCTTCTCATTGGGTAAATGTACAGTAGTTCACAGTAACAAATAAAACATATTGAGGAATGTTGTCTTTGAACTGTTCAAAATATTTCAAACCGGAAACAGATATATATTTTTAAAACTCCGAAAATTAACTATCCTTGAACCAATTCAAACTACGCCAAAAAAATCAATGGCACAGGAATCAACATGATGCCATGTCCATACAGCAGTTAAGCCACCGCTTTGTATATTGCCTCTCCACCAGAGGACTGCTAGTTATTTCAAATATAAAATATTGTTTTTGCATGTCATTTCTGTATTTGTGTTTTGCACTTCAGAGCTACCATACAGAGAGCATGAACTTCATAAACCCCTCTGCCATCTTCATGAAGTCAAGACAGCTACTGAAACTGTCCTCTAGAGACCATTCATGTGCCATTTGGAAAAGGTCAGAGACACTTGTGCCCAGGTCCATGTCTCTACATCATATCTATCTCCGCTCCTGTGTCTGGCTCTCAGCACAACACGTCTCCATAGAGAGCCCGTCTACATTTCCACCAGCTCTCCGCTGAGGTGCAAGCCTAAAGCCATAGCAGAGCTTGCTTTTGACTCCCAGTCTAATCCTCATTAGACTTCCAGTCAAAGCAGCTTTTTTCGAATGAGAACATGCATTACCTTGGGCTTAGGATTTTGAAATACAAGACTGAAAAATGACTGGTCACCCCAGATCAAACTTATCCAAACTCCTCTGGTGTGGGAACATGTGTCTGAGCCCCCTGCCATGCAAGAAGTACAGACTCACTGCACTCACTTGCAAGTACAGACAGGAATATTCAATGTATGTGCTGGGCTGCTCTTGTTTAGTCTAGTCCTTGCCTAGGGCACCAACACACTTATGGGTCTCCCCTATGGTGCATGGTTCTCCCAACTGAGAGATTAGGTGCAATCCCTTGACCCATTCCCAAATATACAAATATGCCAGCCACCCACACTCATCACATCAGCAGAAATGGAAACTAAAATATCTGACAACCCAGATAAGTTTTACTACCTCTTATCCTTCCTCCGAGCAGCACTTATGAAAAGTGTGACATTTGGTTGGACATGTAGGTGAATAATGGTATATGATAATTTGATGATTTGACTGTATGGAAACAAGTTAAACATGTTTCTTTCCCGAGAATGCTGGTGTCAGCTACTGTGGTCCTGGGAGAGTAGGTTCTGCAGCGCCACTCAGCCTGGTTGGATGCAACATCTGTTGTCTTGTGAATTCAGCTGACCACCTAGACTAATTGCCCCAACTCAGCCTGTTCAGATCGGTCTCAATCTGAGCTCATATATCACACACCCCACCACTGACAAAAGGATTAGTCAGTCATTGCATACTCAGCCACCATCTAACCTTAGAAAACCCTGGTCCACAGAATACAAGGCTCCGTGATCTTGCACCAATAGGTTTATCAAAAGTGAACATTTTTATTCAGGTCACTGAGCATAGTCTGCTCATTATTCCCTTATTGCATCATGCACCATGTTTTCCACCAAAATATTAAAAGATCATGAGAAAAATATTACTCAACCATTAGCACTGCAAACATATTTGAATGATATACTGCCAAACATTCAATTACACATCCAGCGCACTTGTTTTATGGTAGGCGTCACGTTATGTTTGATAGAAACACAGAAGAATTTGTGTGCGATAGTTTGCACTGTGGCAACAGGCCATTCTGCAGCGTGCTGAAACCTTCCCCAGAAAAATGCATACATCTATGAGAGAATGTCTGGGATTGGTAATTAGCTGTTTACGGGTACCTAATGTGCAAACACATTTATATTTTAATCATGAATAATGAGCTTCAATTAAAATAGCAATACTTAAAGCTGATTCAAGCACTTCAAAGACCATAGCTGTGGAAATCCAAATGTGTGCTAATGGTAATGAATGCTTACGGTGATTTTATTATAATTTTTAAAATCAGGTTGAATTATTTAGTGGTGATGAAACTGACACTGGCAATATTTCCACTACACCTTGCAATTGCTGTGACTCTTCTCTTGGCCTTTTCAAGTAGTGAAATCTATTTCAAGACCTGCCCGCTGAGGGAGACAGTTGAAGTGGGGAGAAGGGGGGATTTTTGACAGGATACAGAATGGGACACCTCTGGAAAGAACATTTAAACAGTGACACTAGGCGTGTGTAGACAGCTCTGCCAGTCACTCGGAGGGAGTGGGTGCATGGTGTATATCCCTAAATTAACTGCCTGGGTGTATAGCCTTCTGATGTTTCCTTACCTTGATACAAACAGCTATTTGTCTTGAGGCCTTTGAGATGTACATGTTCTTGCTCATTTTCAAAAGACAGCATACGTTTAGATGGAGGCAATTAGGAAGTATAATAAAGGCATCATTTCAACAGTGTACAAACTGCTACCACAATATACTAGGAGACATCACATGAGGTCCATTAAGTAGCCTACTTTAATGTTTTACAGCTTGGCAGAATACTGCAGAATTGGACTGCGTCTGTCTAGTTGGGGCACTTAAGACTTAACCTTGAACACCAGGCCGAGTTGCTTCATCTTTGAGATTTCAGGTCACATGCGGAGTACCAGACAACACAACGAAACACAACAAAATAGAATGCACAACCCATGCCACAATATTTGAATAAGCCACTAGTTTGGTTGTACACACTCCTATGTCATTACCACAGCAACCATTTTAGCGATGCAAACAAATTGATACACTACCTGAACACGCACATCCGATTTGATCACTTGCAAATAACAATGCAGACAGTCAAGATCGGATTTGAAAAACAAATCAGATTTGCCTGCAGTGAGAACATAGCCTGATTCACCAGGAGAAGATACCGACCTTGCTAGGAATATTCAGGCAGTCAACTGAACACTGGTGAGAGCAACTCACAGTTGAGAGGAAACTAACAGGCCATACAAACAAGCATGTCTTTTACAGAAGCTTTGAATGGTACTCTATGGTGTCGGACATTTTCCTACACAATGGCTTTCCTGTACAAATACACAGCATCATGCACAACAGACTAGAATGCCTGAACAAAATAGAACAGCAGCCAGAATAGCTACAGTTCTACACAGACAAGTGAAGGAAGAGGGGGGTGTGGGGTCGCTACTGTTGAACCCTTCCGCAAACCTAAACTGCTACAGTAAACATGCGGTGGCATAAATGAATATCAATTATGTAAGCTCAAACTTGCCCCGGACAAGGCTGCTGGCTAGAAAAATAAATCCTAATTAAATAATAAGTACTGCAGCCCTGAGGACATAGTACTTTCTTCCTTTTTGTCTAATGGAGCGACTCCCACAGTGGGCAGCGGTGTTCATATCTGTTGCAGGTTTAATGGAGATGCTCCTCCACACTGTGGTAGAGGCAGTATAAATTATTGCCAGGCCAGTGCATTAGGTCGATTACAAGCACTTTCCTCAAAGTATAAAGAGCCATCAGAAGACTCTGCTCTGTGGAACAAGACTTACTGCTACTGGAGGAATGCAGACATTTACTGGGAGAAGGGGGAATCTAAAAGAAGAGGGACAAGGACAAGGAGGAAGACATACGAGTCACAGTTGTGTAGTTCTGCTGCAGCAGAGAACACATTAAAGCTCACTTCCCAGCCTCTACATCCACCCCCCACAAGTACACCCTGGCTACAACACCCACCTTAATTACAAGCAAAATAGCCATTCTGCTTTCTGCAGATAGAGAATAGTGATTATGACCCTGACCCTGATTTTGAAAAGGACATTAACCAATCATCTCAATCATGTCATCAATGGCCCTGTGTGAAAAATTTAGTTACTCAATCAACCAATTAAACCACATTTTACTGATAATTGGGTTAAATTAGGCCAGACCCATCAAGATTTGATTACTGCCAGCCCTTCTGAACCTAAACATCGCTGAAATAGATGCTGAAATAGACGCTTTCCAGCGATGTGAAGCTAAAGGGTCTCAACAAGCAGCACACCATGCCGCAATCAAATGAAATTCCGCAACAGAAATGTATTGAAATATATCAGTTTGGAAAGGGCAACAAAGCCATTTCTAAGGCTCTGGGACTCCAGTGTACCACAGTGAGAGCCATTATCTCCAAATGGAGAAAGGTTGAAACAGTGGTGAATGGTGAGCCTACCAAAATTCCTCTAAAAGCACATCAACGACTCATCCATGAAGTCAACGATGAACATGTAAGGAACTGCAGGCCTCAGATCAGTCAGTGTTAATGATTCCACCATTAGAAAGAGACTGGGCAAAAATGGTATCTGTGGGAGAGTTGCAAGGCTAAAACCACTGCTAACCAAGAGGAACATAAAGGCTTGTTTCACATTTGCCAAAAAACAGGGTGATGATCCCCAAGCCTTTTGGGATAAGGTTCTGTGGACTGGTGAGTTGAAAGTGGATCTTTTTGGAAGATATGCGTCCCATAACATCTGGTGTAAAGCCAACACAGCATTTCACATTAAGAACATCATGCCAATGGTGAAAGATGATAGAGGTAGTGTGATGGTGTGGGGATGCTTTGCTGCTTCAGGGCCAGGGGGATTTGCCATAATTGATGGAATCATTAATTCTGCTCTATACCAGAAAAACTGGAAGGAGAATGTCTGGTCATCAGTCTGTGAGCAATTGGCTTATGCAGCAAGACAACGATCTGAAGCACAAGAGCAAGACCAGCTCCGAACGGCTGAAAAGAAACAAAACTATATAATGCTGCGGAAGGACCTCATACTCAAAAACTATCCAATGTGACTGAATTAAAGCAATTATTTAATTCCCAACATTGGGCCAAAATTCCTCCACGGTGATGTGAAAGACGGCTCTGCAGATATTGAAAGCGGTTGCATTGGGGGGGGGGGGGCACTGTATAAATTACCACATAAATACTGTCTGCAAAGAATTCAAATGCTGACAATTAATCAATTAGCAATGACATGGTCAAATAATAATGTATTCAGTTAATTGCCTAATCCCTGATCCAATCCAAGAGACATTACACAGAAAGAATTCCAGGAGTTAATATGTCCCAGTTGTGAGTCGACCATGTGGTGGTCATACAATAGCCCCCTATGCATGGGGTCACTGAAACGATGAAGGGCCTTTGAGTAGTTTGTCTGAGAGACATACCTGCCATTCTTTATTTACATTTCCCCCTGATGGCGGAACCAAAGCATTCACATTCTGCAAATGTTAAGCTTGAGTGGAACTCATCAGAACACGTCCACTCCTCCTACAACATTTCTTACACATGCTATTCTAGCTCTGGTATCTAAAAAACTACAACATATGCTTTCCCCATAGGTATTGCTCAGTAATGATCCGAACATGCCGAACTGATCTCCAAAGCCAACAATATTCTGTTAAAAACAATCAGCACTCAATTGGAAGTTCAAAACAATCAAAGGGAATGGTTTTCAATTAGGAATGGTAGTGGTAGTCTCCTATACATCCTTCTTTGGCATTAAAAGGCTTTATGAACCTGTTCTGTATTCTGCTTCAAAAGAGGGCAACATGTTTTAAACATTCGGTTATAACACTGCTTCATTGTTAAATGAGGGATATACTTACATACAATAGTCACTGCTTGAAATATCAGATGTTAAAACATAGCAACCATATTGTCAATTTGAGCAACCAAAATCTGATGCCTGGTAACCAAGCCTGGCAACAACTATTAATGAAGTGGAGCCCTGCATTGTTTAATACCTGAAACCCTCAAATCAATGAAAGCACAATGGTGGTTCGATAATGCCCAGGTTGAGTACGTGGTCAATTTACTTCACTAATTGTACCATTTGCCTGGTATAAAAGGCTACCAGCACCAGCAGACAGCAAGCTCTCCACATTCTCAAGCAAGTAGCGCTACCAATACAGAAGTAGTAAATTAGGTAATTATTTAGTGAAAATGCCAATGGATTCAAGGGATATCAAGGGAGTGCACTTTTACATTTTAACATTAAAACATTTTAAAGATTAAGAACCACCATGAAGAGATGATAATTAATATATACACTTCACCTGAATTTTGCCAACTATAACAGTGAGGTTATATTCCTCATAGGGGTGGGGTATTTTTCTCTACTTGTCTATTATGCCCACAGGTATCTAGCTAAACTGAACAGTAGCCATGTTTACATGCAGAATGTATCTTCATTCCAACTACATCGGTTCCGACTGAAGACTCCAAATCAAAAGTTCAGGCTACATGCACACTTAATAAATAGATACAATGAAGGTGTGTGTTTACACGCCCCATTAAATGCCACAAGCATTTAATCAGTATAAAAATGTTGACGTGCAGAATGTCAATGAGAAGATGAGCGTAAGAGCAGCTTTACCGCAATTATTTTGAGCCTTTCGTACATTTCGTGATTTTTATTCTTTTAATGTTTGCAACAAAAAAAGGTGAGTTGCCCACTTTTATTGCTTCTACCTCCCTCACTGTTACTCAGCAGTTGGATATACATTAACTTCAATCTCCAATGTGAATGGAACTTGAATTGGGATGACCAGAATCCTAATGAGATGCATTTCATTCAAGAAAACAGGCCTGTTTGTAATGGCATGCTGACAAAACAGTGACCATGTCAGAACATTAGTCCGAGGAGGGTAGAGGTTATAAGGCCAGAGAGAGCGAAAGTACTTCATGGACTAGCTGGTATTGACTGTTTGTGAGCAGACTGTGACCCTGTGCAAACAGCACACACTCTACATACGGAGAAACGTGCTGCAGGAAATCAGGCCTAAACAAGCACTACTTACAGAGCATTCAAAGAGCATTCACAGTGCACTAAGCAAAGTACAATTAAAGCACAGGGGTTCCCTGAAGATTTCAATGGTGTATTCATTGTTTGTGTATGTATGTATGACTTTATACAGTATGGAAGTGTGTCTGTATACACATTTTCCCCACATATATTACTCTGGTATTACAATATATGAAGGCCAATGTACCACAATGCTGAATACAGCCAGGTGGCACAGAGATGACAGATCTGAGATGAAGTTATTCTGTAATCCAGCATGCATTAATCACTAGCATTTTCATTTGAATCTTTTCATTTTTATTTTGTCACTTTTTATCCAAAGTGACTTACAGTTGATTAGACTTTAGTCTTTAACAATCAGTCTTTAACCACAGGATTTAGTAAATAAATAAATAAATGTTATCCAATGTTCTGAAATGCACCAGTTGGGCAGCGCACTAAAACAATGGTTCTTATAAGACTCTGTATCTCATAATGACAGAGACAGAAAAAGGTCTTCCAGGAAAGCTGTGCTTTTCCTTCCGCAATGGAGCTTCTTCCGCAGGCGAGCGCTGCCCTCAGTTTAGAGCTGAAAAGTGTTCCAAACACCAGCGGTTCCTGGAAATGTGACTGTGGGGAGTGCTTTCATGTTTTCTTTACACCCAAACATCCACCTCCTGATGTAGGCCACATTCTGGAAACTGAAACCGTGGATATGACGTACTGACAGTGCTAATTAAATTCCCAATTTGACCCACCCCATATCATCATCAAGAGAAAAGGGAGATACGCATGTGAGACACTGACACACTTTGCCATGAGCCATTTCTGCTTCATTCTTACTCAAAGTTTTCAGTCTTATGATTCTGACCTACGACCACATCATTTATAGATTAACAACAAAGTGGACTGTGAGATCACTGAAACTAAAAATTAATTTGAACAATGACCCTAAACAATGAAAGTAGACTTCGCCAGAATCCACGTAATTATCCATGAAATGCAGAAGGACATGAAACTACTGTGAAATAACAGAAAATAAAACACAAAACTGCCCTTCTAAACACTGATAATAATCTACAGGATAATGGGGGACAGATATGATAATGAAATGAGCAGATGTGGTGCTGTGGGACTTGATAAAGACGGTCCCTCCTATTTGAAGAGACTAGCCTACGTTTCATTACCTGACAAGAGTACACCATCTCCATGGTGTACCCCTCCCATCTCAATTCTGTGCTCTCTGAAAGTCCATGAATAATTCAGTTCCCCTTTTCAGCAGGTTATTGAAAGTCATTTAGCTCACACTTTCACTACATCTTTCCCCATTTCTGCTTCAATGATAAAAAAAAAGGTTTAGTCATACATTTTTATCCCCTCCTTTTGATCCGCATCTTGTCAAACACAAGCTCTGAGTAACTAGGGGGATTTCTGCAGATTTTTCTCTGTCAGTTACAGATGTAGGTGTGAATACAATTCATTCTGAATGTTGGATTGAAAAGAGGGGGGGGACGCTTATTTCTCTGAACCCACGTGGCAAACAACAGGGCTTCAAAAACAAAAAGAAACATTGACATGCCACACTCCCACAATCTAGTTTTGTGAGCCTCCAAATGTCAGAGTTGTGGATGACTGATGCCCCTTGCACCCAAACCACCCTCACTGAGGTGACAAGGCCTAGAAACTTCCCATCCTACCTAACCAAAATATGGTATCAAAATACACATCATGGACCAGCAGTGTGGGATTATGGGAAGCCACACATTTTAACATGCCAATAGATGCACTCGAGTTTTACTTATTCAAAGTACTTTATCCTAAGTAGTGCTGGGCAATAAACCATGATGGCAATTATGAAATAAAGCAGCCATTTCCACCGTGCTGTGGATCAGCTTTCTTTTCATCTTATTTTAAGACAGCTGCTCTGAACTACCCTTAGAGGAATTTCCAAATAAACCACACATTAAATATAGACCCCATAGGTATATTTAGGGTCCATAAGCACAGAAAACATTATATTCATTACCATATCCTACAATAAATGACACCTCTTGTTTGAATACACTGGTAGAATGATGAGTCACATTCTGGAATAAAATGAAAAACTTAAGGACGCAGATGGAAGCAGGAGAGCAATGTTGAACCTTTGGACTGGTTTTAAACTCAATTCTATTGTAGCCACAGTGGCTTGATTTCCATTAGATCTTGACCTCTATTAATCTTCTTCTGTTTAGGCTCCTGCAGAGACAGGTAATTCAAAGTGACAGACAAATGTATTTTTTAATGAAAGAAACAGACAGATACATTTTCCCCCTTTTCTCTCATGGAGCTCGTAAACCGAACCAGCAGCATTATGGAGCTGTGCAATGCAATTCTCGGCTCCGAACCGCAGTTATTAGTCGTATAAACACAAAAGACAACGCTCTGGGGACTCCCTAAGAGTCCAATTACACCACTAAGGGATTTGCAGTTTGCTTATCAAAAGCACTTTGTTCTCTATGAACAGCACTGTCCAATCAGGGGGCGAGCAGCTAAAACGGGCCAGAGGACTGGCCCAAGACAGCACAAAGCTCCACCCCCTCTCGCCCCTCTACCCAACAACAGCAGGCTGAACGCTCCTTTTTCTATCCAAACACACATCTCTGTCTCCCTCAGCAAACCCTCCCATTTGCTCCGTTAACTCTTCCCTTGCACTGGCCAGGAAAAAACCCAGGGCACCCTTTATTAATGAATTTATGGTGATTACCAAGCAGCAGCCTCACCACGCCACCCCCCAGGCTCTACCCTGACTAACACCCCGCAGGACTTAACCCCCACAGTCCCGGGCAGACAGCACTACCCTGAATAACACCGCAGGACTTAACCCCCACAGTCCCGGGCAGACAGCACTACCCTGAAGAAGACCGGCAGGACTTAACCCCCACAGTCCTGGGCAGACAGCACTACCCTGAAGAAGACCGCAGGACTTAACCCCCACAGTCCCGGGCAGACAGCACTACCCTGAAGAAGACCCGCAGGACTTAACCCCCACAGTCCCGGGCAGACAGCACTACCCTGAAGAAGACCGGCAGGACTTAACCCCCACAGTCCCGGGCAGACAGCACTACCCTGAATAACACCGCAGGACTAAACCCCCAAAGCCTGTCTCAGACCTCAAGGATGGGCTCTGATGGGTCATACCAAACACACGCCTCTCTGCATGGTACTCAGCAATGAGAAAGATGGACGGAGTGCCCTGCGACCAGTGTTCTGTCCAGGGGCTTTATCGCACATGAGGACACCGTGTCCCACAGACATCAGGATAGGCAGCAGTGTGTCCTCACTGTCAGAAGAGAATATGAAACAGACAGCACACAGCCGCAGTCTTTACCCTCAGCGGAAGGTTGCATGAGGACCTACTTTTCAATCATCTCCATAAAAGCGAGACTAAGAAGAGGGAATGAAAAAAAAGAAGACGAATGCATGTAGGATAAGGGACTGAAATAAGCATGTTTATTGAGTCAAGACCCACCTTTTCATTTCCCTGGGGGGGCGTCATTTAGATTGCGTGCCCTTTGCACTCACAGCTCCAGGCCTTTCTCCTCATCAATCTGCATGACAACGAGGAGGCCCCTTTTAAAAGGGCGAAGCGCTCGCAAGCCACTGAAAAACCCAGCAGTCAGGAGCTCTGTCAGAGACTGCCCTGCACTCCAGTGACACGCTGCTTTACCACCGTTTCCCCACCGTAGATCAGAAACTGCCAAATTAAACAGCACAGCTGAGCACACTTTCTTCTCTCCGAAAACACAAAACACTCTCCCTGTGTGAGTATGACAGTTACTGGTTTATTGGCACCTGAACCAGCAAGCCTATTGAATAAGACTCTCTCTCTCTCTCTCTCTGTAGCACCTTGGCTGAATCTGGATTAGACTGGATTAGATAGCCACCAGTATGTCAGAGAAAGGGAAAGGGGTCTGGCAGATGAGTGACAGGATTTCCACACCAATAGGCAGATAAAAATGTGCATTCTATTACAGGGCATTCCCCACCTCCCCACCTGCAATTCATTGGCTGCCTGCCTTGGTGCCACCAAGCTTGATTGATTTCTACAGCATCACTTACTGTATGTATTTCTACCCCAACTTGCAGTTTATCCATTATGTGTATCAACTGACCAAACCACAGGGACCAAATGTTAATTAATTCTAATTATTTATGAAAATCTGAGGAAATATACAGCTGACCAATTGTTTGCAGAAATAAACCAAACCTAGATGAATACATTTCAATCCTCTAAACCCCAGATGAGCCACTGAAATAACAAAGTCCCAGTCTTTGTGAAGGGAGACGCATTTAGTGACAGGGAGAGGAACTTCAAATAAAAGATTTGATTTCCTACATTGTATTTCAGCTCAGCTGAATAGATTAAGCATTTTTAAATTAATTAAAGAGTCAGGCTATCCAGTACCCATTTAGTGAACTCTATTATGTCTTCTATGTCATGTTTTATTATTTCAAATCTTCAGATAAAACTAATTTTGGTTAGAACTTCCAATTCAATTGCAGATATGCACTACAAATTTCCACAGCAAATGATCATGTAACTGCCAAATCTAAATGAGCTGTCAATGGCTCATTCAATGGTTCATACAACAAAAATAACAGAACTGAGAAACACTGTTTAAATAATGCACATCAAGAATCAGTATCTCAAAATAAATGTTAGAATTTCAGTACAACTTTCTCAACTTTCAAGAAAATGCGAACTTCTGATGTTGTAATAAAAATGCATTATGTTTTAGATTAGTTCAGCCACCTTCTATCCATATTTCTATGCATGTGCCAACACAGACTTTCTGTAAGAATTTTCAACGTTTGATCTGCATGTGACTTCCATGTGAAATGAAAGCTTCTTCCATATTCTATTTCGGTTACCTTCGAGATCTATTCAGGCTGTTATTTTTCCAATACTGGACCAAAAAGTTTTCAACAATGCAGAGTTTCAATACAACAGAGCACTCAAAGTCATAGCAAACGCCAAAGTGAAAATTCCCCATGCCCCTATTACTCATTGTTTTGAACAAACCCAATACTCAAATCTCACACAAAACTGAAAGGTTTACGGTTATAGCGTTATTGAATGTTGCACATCTGTTTTGGCCAATTTCTCAGAGATCTAAATTTGTTTAACCAGAATAACTTAGCATTTTTTGAGTCATCGACCCAAATAATTCTCTTCTGAAACCTCAAACTTGCAGACAGATTTCCAATACTCAAACGCAGCCGGGGTTGACCGGAACAAATCTGTAGGTTTGTGGCGGCCTTATCGGCCCTTCATTTGCCAACTGAATTCCTCCTGCTCCATACCCCGCAATTACAGCTGTCATCTAATGGCAAAATTACACCACAAAATCCCTGATGTGTACGACAAGCTAGGCTGTCAGTCAGAAGCAATTTACTTCACTTCGCAAGCCTTTCAGAGGAAAATGGCTGTAGCAAATTTAACTACAGCCTTTCCTATCTGTCGTGTCTGTAATACGCAAGAACATTTTGCACCAAAACCATTCAGAGCAGCTGGAAGCAGAGACAAATGTTCTTTCTCCACACAACTTGAGGACTGGTGCACTGTGACTGTCAGGACTAGTGGAGATGTGTAAGCAAACCTCCAGAAGAAAGGGATGAAGGCCTACTAATGTGCAATTCGAAATTCAGTAGAACCTGTAGATCCACTCGATCTGCATGCAGGGATGAATCCAGGTCACCAGTTTCCCCTAATTCACATTCCGATGTACAATAAGTTTTCAGATACAAAATCATCATTTTTTTCTGGACCAGTTTTGGTGTCCAAGACAAGTTAATGCTCACTCTAAAGTAAAAAATAAAACATCTCAAATCTTAATAGAATATAAAATAAAAAAATGTTTGATAGCAGATATAACAGTGGGCTCTTTCCAGTATTACACTTTTGAGAGCGATCTGGGCCCAACAGGCTTGGGTGGAAGACCAGACAGAAAATCAGACAGCGTGGGAGGAAGTGGAGAGAGAGAATGAGTTGAGTAAAGTTATGAAATGTTCCTAATGGTCACTGTAACATCTTTTTAAAAATACAAAGGAAACCATTTGGTTCTTGTGCCGTGTAATCCAAGTACCTTTTGCTTGGGTGTGCAGAAAATCAAATATTTGTTCATTTCACGTAAATGCTTCTGACAGGGGAAAACAAGTGCCTCCTGTACTTCCCCAGCTAACGTCCAAACCCAATTTCCTCCATTTCATCGACAATCAGCACAAGCTCTGAGAACCTCTGTGTGCTTCAGCGGAGTAGAACCAGGCGTGCAGGGAGCTTTTAGAATCAATCAGGCTTTTGACAGGTTATTTAAATATTAATAAGCTCAGTTTGGGCAATGTCACTGAGGGATTTCTATAAAGACCTGAAAAAAATTATGTTTAATATACATATATAGAAACAAATCAATTGTTTTGGCATGCTTTTCTTCTGGTGAGAAAACTCACATGAAGTTTAATTAAATTAAACCGCTCTCTTCAGGTACCGAACAGAAGCTTGTGGTGGAATTAGTCACAATTTTTGTATTCTTAACATTTACACACCTTCCTATGACAGCTGAGTACCTGTGGCTCAGCTTTGAAACAAGCTGACTGACAGCCCAAGCAAAGCGCTTCAGTCGTCTATTCGAATCTGGCTTCTGCAATGGAAAAGCTGGCCTCCATCCCCGCATGCCCAAACAGAGGAGCATTCTGCACACAGAGTTCACAGCACATAATTACAGCACCTTCCTATGCCTGGCACAGGAGCCAGCAATGCATGGTTCTCAGGTCTGCTTAGAGAAAGGCAATACTGTACGGATTAACTTTCTTCAGTGTTCACAGAGTGCAGACAGGTATGAGTTAGAATCCCACGGATAACAGGCTGTCTCCCAAAAATAAATGTTATGAGGCAATCCTGCAATATTTTGTTCAAACACACATCTCTTGATAAAACAACCGAAAATGGCATGTAAAGGATGCACTGGTGTTTTCATAATTATAGCATTCTGCCTAACTGAGCTAGACTAAACATAATAAAATGAAATGAAATTGCAAAATAATCCCAATGCAAGAGGTCTAGACAAATAAATGGACAAAAGTATATTCTATAGCTATCCATATTCCATATTTGAGAACACTGAAGGATGGAAATATTCTGTATCTGTGAGAAACAAACTCACGTGTCTCATATTCTGAACTGGAAATCCCTCATAAATTTAGAATATATGACCCCTGACCTCTAAAAACAACATTCCACAGTACAGATCAGATCATTCCTTATCATACCATGCTGCTGGTAAAGAACATAATTCCTGGTATCATTCAAATAATCCCCTCTCTCTCGATTCAAGGTATGATTCGTACTTTCATTTGTGGAAGTTGCAAACCATACTCTCAAGCCCAGCACTAGCTTTACATGAGCCTTAACAGTCTTACATCTGGAGAGGAACAGTGGAATTAACGGGGGAAAGAAACCATTATCCTGTAAAAAAGTTCCTCTGCAAGCAAACCACCCTGCTTCACAAACCCCCGTAAGGAAATAATAACTGAGCCACTTTCTCTCCTCACACCTGCCCACACATTACATAGAAAATACCCATCAACAAGACCGAAATGAGAAACATTTCAGCTGAAGCATAAAGTGCTTTCATCTTTCATTCCTGTAAGTCCTTCCTGGTTTCTTGTAAAATGGGTACCATTGTGATTACGAGAAAAATAGAGCCTGAACCAAAAGCCCCCTACAACTCTTCCGGATTCATGGAATTTACTAATAGAATAAAGAAAACTTCAAAAATTAAGAGACTGGTTTCCTTACAATAATTATTCAAAAAGATCCTTACAATAATTAGTCAAAAGCTCAAATAGAACAACATCATCAGGGACCGCTAGTTCCAGATATTTGTCAGAATAACACGATTCCCATCTCCTTGAAATGATTACTTAAGTGGTAATAAAATGGACACTGCCTCTAATTGCAGGAAGGACCCCTTTCATTCAAGGGGCACACTTCAGTGCATCACACTTTGATCATTGTTCTAATCATACATCTGTGATGTATGCATGCATGTTACCAGTGTAAAATGTTTATGCCTTGGCTGAACCATTTTGCTAAAATTCCATGAACAGTATATACGACTGCTATAGCCTGAAATATATTCCACAATAAATTCAAGCTCATGTCTGCGAGCAAGCTTTTGTGCAAAAGATGGTCACAGCTTACAAAATTATTCTTATGGCAGAGCATTAGTAGAACCAAATATGACAAATTATTTAAAGCTCATTACATGCTTTAACCTATACAGATTTGTTGTGCTGCAGGCTATTAAAAAAAATGGTATACTTCATACTGTAGACCCATTTATTAGAAGTATAGCTACCGGATGAGCAACCACTGTGGTTTTATTCTTCACAAAACAATTCGATTTTAGTACCATTTCAGGACACCACTGTTAGGAATCCACTGGAACGTTGTAGTGTCTCGGAATACTAGGAAGATGCTAACCTGGAGCCGCTGCAGTTGCTATGGAAATTAGGCCACTGATAAAGCAAGTTCACACTTTAGTAACACTTTTCTTTGAGGTGGTTTCTTACATTTACAGGCCCTAAAGGGCAAACATGTAGAACTATTTCTATAAAAGCTGAGTGAACATCTCACTTAATGTTGCACTTCAGAAGCACAGTGTTTCTTATTCCAAGTTCACTGTCGCTCACTTTTACAGAGGCACAGTTATTTAACACAGCATTTCAAAACCAAGAAAACATCAGACCAGACTTGAAACTCCAGTATTATATATCGCATTATACTTAATGAGGTTAAAAGTGTAGCAGATGTTATTTAGAAATATTAAGAATACAGTGGAGCTCTCAGAAATGCTGCAGAATTGTGATAATGCAGAAATAGGCTGAAGGCAGTAGTGTGTATGTGAAGCACCTCACAAGTCCGGATCCGGTCTTGGAATGTGACACTTGACAAGCAAACATACAGGGAAAAAGTCAATATCACAGTTAGGAGACAATTGTGAATGAGAATTCAACATTTTCTTTAGCAACCCTGAACAAAACACACTCCAGTAAGCCATCACTGGGAAAAGGCCATGCCAATTTGCCTAACAGGGTGGAAATAAAAATGGTTCCCCTTTCCATATGAAACCGTGATAAACACACTCTGGGTGCAGGAGAAAATACTATGACGAAATCAACATTGCCTCTGTGATTTATGTGATCCATTGGCCAATCTGTCTCAGGAGCATGGGCTTTGGTTCACGCCCACACCCAAAGGGCTGTTCACAGCCCGCGTGTCTGTCTGTTGTGTCAGATGTTGAATAATGTTCCATTGATCGTGTACAAAACCCACCGCTGCTCTTTTAGCACGACAAGCCTACGAAGACAGAGCAGACAGTCAATAATTTCTTGCAGCAGATTCAGTCGTGTGCCGACTGAATGGTTAACCAGTCTGGATTAATGTCCAAATAAAAGATTGTAACGTTGTGCCTAAATTGATGAGTAAATGAAACATGGTAGCTCCCCTAGTCATTACACTCCTACATCTGGTGAGTAATACAGTGCCCCCATACAGTACAGAACAAATAGCCTACTTGCAGCCTTGCAATGCAAGACTAAGATAGAATTAAGTGATTCTTCACTAGACACTTCCGCAGCATATATCAATGTCTTGCAAAAGAAACTAGACTAAATGGGAAGCAGTTCTGAAAGTATGAAATTAGACATCATAAAAGACAATATGAATGAACTGTTCACAGTTATAAATCGACACAAACTGGCTTAAATGTTTTGCTTTATGACAACCCAATAGAAAAGTCACAGACTACCACTACCACTAGGATCAATTTTAATTCATTCACTCATCCATCCAGCCAACTGAACTAAAGAAATTACATTTGCAGTTGTACATTTGCAGTTGAAATTGTACTTCCTCTACGGTTTTTCAGCGCACTTATCCTCTTATGGGTATGCACTTTGCACTTTGTTGTACGTCGCTCTGGATAAGAGCATCTGCCAAATGCCATTAATGTAAGTTCATGTAAAATTAGACTGTCCAAACAAAATAATGACACTTAAGTTAACTATATCTCGCAATATGGCAGCCAGAAGTTAGACCATTTCCAATAGCTTTTGTAATAGAGTGCCAGCCCTCTCATTCTAGATCAGATCCTGTGTTTCCAGTCTCAACTGTTTCACAAGGCAAGCAAGATTCTGTATCCCCAGCCCCTGAAATCCATGTTCAAAGCTCAACTGTAAAAAGTGGCAGAGGTCATCCCAATTTCTTTGGCATGATGCAGCTTGAAATGCAAGGACTCCCACGAGCCACGGCCAGGTCCTAGACCTCTCTCTGCAATGCTAAACATAGTGGCAAGCAAGATGTTTGATGGCACCCAGCTGGGTATTGAATGCACAACCTTTCAAAGCGAAGGACTATACGCACACCTGCACACAGGTGGCTTTACCAAAATATGGTGAAGCCAAGTGATTATGTCAAAGTCACTTATGGATCTGTATGATGGTAAACTAGCAGCCTTTGGACCCCTTACCAGCTGTATAAAGTTAATATGGGTAGGCGTACATTGTACATCCTCCCTTTCCTCTCAGAGCAATTTCAGCCCCAAAATTTAAAGCATTCCCCCACAATGAGAAGCAAAACGTGGAGAGATGTATGGAGTGCACTGTAGCTCTCGCTGAGGATTCAACTTAGGATATTTAAAAATTAATCCATTGCTGAAGCTTAAAGAACGAATTTACAAGCTCATTACATCCAATTAAAGGGCTCCGTAGCTGCTACTGCACCCATGTTTACTTGTTTTCAGTAGTTAAGCAAATGTATGGTCATCAACTGAACCAAGAGAAAGTCTACGTCTGTACACAATGCTCCTGCCACTGTGTAATCTGGTTATTATTAGCACCACTCTGACAGAAGAACTACGACCACACACCAAGGCTCGAAGATAATGAAGGGTCACATCTGATGAAGAGCCGATTACATAACAGGCTGCAATTGTCATACCACAGAGCCATAAACCAAAACAAACAAAAGAGGTACAGGTAGAGTTTAGTCTACCGCCAGTGTTATGATGAAGAGTTCCTATTAGGATCAGTGGTGAAGAAAATCAGCAGCTAGCAGGAAAAAAGCCAGTCAGAGCACTTGGGGCAGAGCTCTCCCCACGCACTCTCGTAAGAGACCTCGCTGTTAATGCACACAACAGCCAGAACAACGTTTCTGACTTGGAAGTCAGAGCCAAATTCAAGCCCTGAACAATGCTGAGTGAATACTGCATTAATCTGTACAATTCTCTCATCATCAATACAAGTTGTCTCCAGCTAAAACCTAAAAGACCCTTTAAAGGCTGTAGGATGAACATATAATTGGTGCAGAATTAGCCGTTTAAGTAAATACATGTACGTTTCTTTGAATCGTCCAATAATGGTAAATTCATGCACTAAGTGGTATTGATTTTCATTCACAGTGGACAGGCCAAATAGTGAGCGATTAATCAATTCCCTGTGAGACGTTACATAAGGAATCAATGAGGAATTCCATTTTCTCCCATGGTGAAACAATTGCTTCTGACACATGAAACTGAAATAGATCAAATTTTGAAAGTTGCTCTATATTGCACTTATAGGTTGCCTCTCAGCAAAGTTACATAGGATAATACCATTTTAAATGTTAGTCCTTAATGAACGATGAAACGACTGGCTGATTAGATAATCGCATGAATAAGTAGATGTTCCTAATAAAGTGACTGTATATATAAAGATAAAATGGAGAATGCCAATAAAGCCAAGGCTATATGCCACCCATTTGCTTCACAAGACAAGTAAGTGATGTGTTGAAAGAAATGGGTATCAAATTAATAAAATAAATTATGAAATGTAAAAACCAAGACATTATTTTGGCTGGTATTTCAAGAAATGGAAGACAGACCTCCACACGCTACCAAAAACATTAAGAGAGTAATTCACTGTGAGCCCCAAAGAACAGTCCCCATATTAATGTTTATAAATATCTTGGAAAAGTGCTCCAGGCACATTTTTTGATCAGAGAAGCAGATTCAGAGCTTCTTATGCACTGAATCAGGAAGCACGCAATAGTTAAACATTAACCACAAGTTCTGAAAACAGTAGACAACATACAATTCCTGCGAATGCCCTGTGAAGTGACCTCACACAAAACATTAACACCTCATAATACAATCCCGCTTGGCCCCTTGTGCTGATGTCAGGTCTCAAGAAGATGAAGCTGTTCACACTGGAATGTTGCTGTTAGTATTTAACAGATGTTTTTTAGCATGAAAACATGGTTATACACAGCTCATTTAGGCTACAGCACACACAAAAAACATAAGCAATTGGGGGTGTAGGACCGGTATTTAAATTTTAAAGCTGCAGGGCACTGATGGCCTTTGCAGGCCGCAGCAACGGTCTGTTTTGTTTCTTTTCTCTGCGCCTCATACTGAAGTGGATTCTTCAGCTTGGCCTCATCAGTTGTGCGCCTGATGAAACAAACACGACAGCCTCTTTACATTTGTAAAGGCCCCCAGAGCAGCTGTGCTGAACCCTCTACACTGCCATGAATTAAGAGCCCAGCTGAGCCCAAACAGAGGCCTGTTCTTCATAAAAAGACCTCGCTGCCCTCACGGTCATATTATGAATTGGTCTTATCTTTGCTTTCCTCACCGCAGCTTTCCCTTAAAGGAAGTATATGAACTTATAGTGCATAAATATCTAAATCATATAAAAGTATGGCTTTAGGCAGCAGTTGCCTTGATTCAACCACAAAATGGCCACCAACAATCACATGACTGCTAACAAGTGCAAGTTAAACAGTACTCACAGGCCTAATATAAAGTACAGTACATAAGCAGTATATTTCACAAGACATTATTTGCACAATCAAGAAAAACCTTTACACCTGTGCCAAGTGCGAACAGAAGTTGATTGACAACTTATCACACATTATCTTCCTTTTAGTAATGACCAAAGAGTTTTAAAAAATCTGAAAGTTACCATACACAACATTTCAGTGTAAACTTCAATGTGGTCAAAGCGGGTCCTCAAATAAAATGTGTCCTTTTGTTGGAGAGAAACTAGCTTCGAAATTCTACCCTACCGCATTTTGAACCATGAGATTGAAGTGATACAGCACTACCTACCAAATGGCTACAGACATAAACCACAAATTAGTTTTGCTACAAGTATCATTGGATAAAGAAGCCTTGTGCATCTCTAACTGAGGCCTATATCAACAGGACAACTACAAAATCAAAAGGACATATCTTTATGTCTTTTAATCAGGTACCATCATTTTAATAGTGTTGCTTGCATGTTTACATCACATTTCAGGGGTGAAACTCCATAATCCAGAGCACTTACAGCACTTACATTATTTTACACACTATTAATGTACTGTAGCAATTCAGGCTGCATACCATATTCAAGAGTACAACGGGACAGCGCCATCCGAGAATCAAACAGACAACCTTGGGGTTGCAAGCCCATTCTGTGAAATGTATGCATGGCTTTCTTTACCGATTCATTCTGACAAGTGCAGCAAGTGGGGAAGGCCCCTTACTAGGGTTCATATTTAAGATAAGCGGATTTAATTGCCGTATACTAGCTGAGGAAATTGTAAAATGGAAGGCCAGAAGATCTAGTCAGAAGATCTTCCAGTGTGGTTTGGAGCCATCATCATTTCATACAATGTCTGCATTATCATGACGTGATAAGCTTTCCTGAGCATAGATTCCTCAACTGACCACCAAGACAGAGCAAACTGTGTGCACTGATATGTATATAGGAAAGTGTGATTCATAGCACTGAAGCATGAACCCCTTCATAGCTGGCCTGCAAAAGTAATATATTCTCCAACAACTGAATTATGGTATACCACCGTATAATAGTATAGTATAATAATATAGTAGAAAATACAGTGTCAAAAAAGCAAGTTATTCAGAGTACATTTACAGTTGTTCTGGGAGGGGAAACACATTGCATGCTGAGGGTTTGACAGCAGTGCTCCTCCTGGGAATAAATCCTACGATATTTCCATTAGAAGCCCAGTTCCTTAACCATTATGGCATACTGCTGCCCTGTCCAATAATTTAGGAGTATCAATAACTGCAGCTCACATCTAATGCTGCTCTTGCAAAATCCCATGTGAACTCCAAAAGAGGATTTAATGACCGCCTGAGCCCACACAGCACTGCATGGTTAACAATCTAATTAGGGACTGGAATAGATACCCTATTAAATGACAACACATGAAAACCGATTCTTTGCTTTTCTCTTACTATAAGTCCTCAAAATCCTGCTCTCAAGGCTGGGATTTTTGCCCCCCGTACTGTAACAAAACAGGAGAAAAGCAGGACTCTGGAATATAACTTTGCTGCTTCCAATATTAACACTTACTGTACATTAAGTCGTCTTTTGTCAGTGCAGAATCTATGCACTGTGTAGCCTATTGCTCATTAAATATTCACAAAGCAGATGTCAGGCAATACAGATTGTCAAAAGTAAATTGATTAAATGGTTACGACTTTGATTGTCCAAGAATAATGCCTTCTTGGTCATGGACTATAAGAACCTGAAAAGCAGCTTGATCAGAATGTTCCCTTGAATTTCTGCTGAAGGGTGGGCGGAAAACATAAGTTATTTTCCATCTAAAAGAAAACAATGCATGTTCCTTGTTATGACTACTCCTGTAAAAGTGAATGCCCCTGCAAGCTTCTGTCAAAGAGAAGTGGATCACTGAGACGGCCACAATTTGGTTCTAGATAAATGGATACAAGCCTCCAGCATGTTATAGCCGAAACAAATTACAGTCAAACAAGACAAAGCAATGAACTGGGTGTATGAGGAAAATCCATTGCACTTCCTCTTGCCTATATATTTATTTTTCAGTAAAAAGGTTATTTTCTGAAACACCCCTTTTGGTTCAAATTGTGTAACTTTTGATTGGTATACTGTAGCCTATATTATAAAGCTCGCTTTCTGATTGGGGAATCAGTCTGAACACATACGATCATAAAATATACTAAATGATGCTCAGGCCAAATCCCAATAAAATCATACATGGATACTGGTTAATAGGCTAAAGCATGCACAACTCCGGAAGCACTTAATATTTATGAAGCACTCCTTAGTAAAATTACATTATAGATTTGATGTGACACCCTACCCAAAAAAATCTAATTTAACCTGTTGCTTTGGTAATCTGTGGAAACTCAATTGAAAACAAATTGTCCACGCTGGGCGACACAGAAATACATGAAACAAAACGAACATATTCTGGTAACTTTATTTTTATCAAGAGCATCCCAGTTGAATGTTAGTCAACCCTGGTTTCAATGTGGGAGAAGACCCCGGCTGAAATTTTAAATATTAGCCGTTCTGTGAATCTTGACTCAAAGAAGTCTAAAAATGACACTAGGCCTATATCAAACACAGGCTAACTATTGCTCTAGCGAATGTCGTTAGTTTCAAGACTTAAGACAAGTAGATTCTGGACTCACTTTCAAGGGAAACTACAAGCACATACCTACTAGCATACCGAACACAAACGCACGAGGTCTTAGCCAGTAAGGGTTAAATACTAAGGCTAGCTATACTGAAATGTGCGAAGCCCTGACTCTTTGTTTGGGGATCACATTCTTTAAATCTCTCGTAGCTAACAGCTGTTCTAGAAAGGGGACATAACAGTTTACATGATTGTCGTCGACATGTATTCCCACAGATTCTCAAATTCGCATTTTCTTTCTTGCAAAGAAAATGATTGCTATTCGTCCACACAACGTGAACCGAACCTCTGCAATGCGACTGGAATGAATGCCTTCTTAAAACGATCTCCCGTGTCCTTGCGCTTAATCAAAGCTGGCTAAAACTGACATAGGATATTAATGTGCGGCAAGTAGGCAACACATAATTGTTGCTCACACGAATATTTAACGCACTGGGTGTATAACATAGTATCAGCATGTCAAAATGTGCAGCTAAACTCGCGACTTCTATAGCTATCGTCCATCCGTCCAGTCGGAGGTCACACGGAGACGTGCAAAATAAATAAATAAAAGGAAAAAATTAAACTTAGATAATGCATCCGGATATAACTGGTCTACATCCTCTGCTATTAATCAAACATAGCCAAACTTAACATTATAACTGCAACTGTAAAAGATTTTATGAGCAGGCCCCTCTCATTATCTATCCTTACAGCGAGAACCTTAAAATCCTTACAACACCACTCTCGCGCTGCAGTTAGCCTGCCATTTCGATTTCCGAAAACATGAACGTTCCAAACAAATTATAGACATGGTCTTGTGTCCATCATATCAACAATGGTCGTAGCTTGAATATCGATGTCTATGTCGTGTAGTTGCACTTTAATTACAGAAAGGGATTGCATTTGTAAAGGGAACCCGGAAAAGCCAGAGGCGATGGCTGTCTGCACGCCTATGAACTAGACCCTTGAAATACCAAACAAAGCCAAGTGACAAATATTGGGCGAATCCGTGTTATTTCATGCACACATTAATTTGACTGATCAACCTAACTTAAGGAATGGAGTACAGTGACATGTGAATATGAAATTGTGTTCATTTATTTGCACGAGAAATCGATATACTAGCTATAGCTAGCTCGCAAGCTCTAGCTCTAGCCGAGTCCACAAATAACACAATGTTCCAAAGCGGTACCGATTAACTTTTCAAGATACAGGCTAGAAAATACACATTATCACTTAGGGTAGCCATAAGATGAAAGCGAACGTGTGTTTTCGTTTAATTAACTAGCTAGCTAACTGTTTCAGATACAAACTTGTTAGCTGGCTTGCTAAGGTCAGAAATAAGAAAATATTATAAAGAATTAACTTACGTATTTCTTTTGGATAATATTCCTCTTGGGTCTTTCCTTGCTCATTCTGCAATCCCAATTATATTTGCCAAAAATAGAATCGCCACATTAATGTTTTTCACTATTTTCTCTCTCCGATTTTCCTCGAACACGTCAGATTATTTAAATCCCCGGCAGCTAGCTATGGCTAGCTGGCGAAGTATAATGCTTTATTCCCACTTGTGTATTTCCTTCACAAAGTATTGCCACGATGTACAGGAAAATCCCAAAACTGAGATCCAATATGAGAATGAGAAAACAACAATCAAAATATAGAATCACCACCGTGTAACATATTGATAGTAGTGCATAACAATATCTCCATTAGTAGCAACAACAGCACGTCATCTACTCCCCTGTATCCATTAAAACGGAGGAGTATAGCGAATGTTTTCTTTTCTTTTTTTTGTATGTACACGGTGGGAAGTTACATCTTGTTCGATAAATTAATTCAAGCGTCGCTAGCTAGCTTACAAACAAAATAAATAGAAGGTTAGAGTCACGTTTTGGCTGGAGCTAGCAGTAGATGATTGAACTCTCCAGCGCCGCAAATAAACTGCACTCAGCAGGCTCCTTTCTTCTACTGACTTGCCAATCACAGTCGACCATGCTCAGCGGTACTTTAAAGGACTACTACTTTAGGGACCGGGTGACAATAAAAACAAATTATTCGCCGCGAATATGACAGTAAAATAGTTTAGGAAAGGTATGTATTATATCGGCTCTAAGCACGTTCTACTTGTGGTGGCTGGCAGTTTGAGGATTATTTTAATGGTTCTTCGCGCGCGTTGATAAAACGTTATGTATGATCTAGTGGTAAATTGTTTTCTTTCGTTCCACTCTATATGAACTACCTGTCAAAATAAGTTAAGGCAGAACTAAGAAAACAGACATCGAACGAACGTCCATGGATGCTGCAATGCATGCGTTTAATACATCTTTATAGTAGGCCTATGGCACCATCCAGAACAGTCGCCTATGTGGTGACAGTGCAACGCAATTTGGTACCATGGTTTAAAAAACTTGTAGGGTTAAGGTTAAGTTTAATTATCAGTTTTTTTTCCAGGAAGCATTCTGTTTTTTATTGATTGCATGTAAGACAAAAAACAAAACAAAAAAAATCCCATTGAATTTAAATGGAACATCACCATGATACTGATGACACTCATCTCTGTATGTTCTCAAGTATTACCTAATCCAAATTGTACATCTCCACCAGGATAACTAACAACAGTCTGAATAGCAATATCTCCACCAGACCCTCATAATTCTGGCTTATTCAACTTTGTCATTCTGTTCTGTTGAAAACCTTTGTGTTACCCTCAGTGAACCAGCTCTCCTTTACAATGTACATCACTGGCCTGGTCCATAGCCCTGGTCCACAAGAATATACTGGAAAATAAGATTAGACTCCTCCTCATTACCCAACTGCTGGTTCAAGAACCTAGTGACACTTTCCTGCCTGCCGCCCACAAGCCACTGATGGCAGATTTTTCAGAGCACGAGGTGTAGCTGCTCAGGCTACAGGAGCAAGACATACCTGTAACCGTTGTTTAGCCTTTTTTCTGTTGTTATGCCATGCGCTGACCTATCTTGACCTTGCCATAATAGGTATAAAAATAAACAAATAAATAAGGACAACATGCAATGTTATTTACCACATAATATTGTTCAGGGCACTGTAGAGATTTTTTAATAGAGAGATTTGTGGTGGCAAGGCGGTGCAGTGGATTACACTGTCTCTGATCAATTTATTCAAATTCTGCCACTCCACTCTAGACACCTTTGGTAGCACACAGCTGGCCAAGAAACAGCTACTTTTGGTCCTGTAAAATGGAGGGAGGATGTATAATAAAGCCTGTAATTCCTGCATGGACATAGGTATAAATGCCTGTGAACTCTAGATGACAGTGTGTACTGTAACCTCACATTCATCTTTCATTTCAAATCCAATTTTCTGGAGTAGAAAAACTGCAAAAATGGTGTCACTGTCCAAATAGTTTAAATATCATTCTTTCAATGTATGGCCAAAAGAGCAACATTTACAGAACTTCTATTCCATTCTATATTATGCTGGAACTGAAATGTTGCTCTCTTTTGGCCATACATAGAACAAAATAAAATAGAATAGAATCCCGGGGGAACTTCAGGAATATCAGTTTGACTGCACAGTTGGCACCAGACAAAACTGAAGCTGGCTGAGCCAAGTGTTTCACATACACTGTAATCAGGTCTGTGCATTGCTTGCATAAATAGTGTCTTTGTGACCTCAAAACAATGCAGACATTCCCTGACCTTTACCCCGACCTGGCCTATGAAACATGGCCAGACAGGACATTGTATGCCGCAACATCCCATCCATTATGCTGCTTGGGTAACTATGCTATGAAAGATAATAAAAAAAGCTTTTTTTGACTTGGCAGTAAAAAGGAGAGAGTATCATTTCTTGTTTTAATTAATCAGGCTTGATAGATGATTTGTGCAGTCAAATGGTCATTACAACTTGCCAATCATCATGTCCACCAGTGTCCTGACAGATATGCGCCTGTTAGCAAAATGTGTGAATCTCAAAGGACAGCCATTCTTTGAATATAATGCAATGTTAAACATGACAGGCAAACCTTTCCACTTCACCAATTAAATTCTTAACTTGATGTATCTTTCTGCATTTGATTCTTTCTTTTTGTTGACATATTTAGCTGTATTCCATTGCATAATGTAATGTGTTATGAGACTTTTAAGACGTGGCAGCATGGATGGTGCAGTGGGTAGCATTGCCGCCTCATAGCAAGGAGATCCTGGGTTTGAATCCCCGTCGGCCGGGGCCTCTCTGTGTGGAGTTTGCATGTTCTCCCCATGTTTGCGTGGGTTTCCTCCGGGTACTCCGGTTTCCTCCCACAGTCCAAAGACATGTAGGTTAGGCTGATTGGAGAGTCTAAATTGCCCATAAGTATGAGTGTGTGAGTGAATGGTGTGTGTGCCCTGCGATGGACTGGCGACCTGTCCAGGGTGTATTCCTGCCTTTCGCCCAATGTATGCTGGGATAGGCTCCAGCGACCCTGTTCAGGATAAGCAGGTTAAGATAATGGATGGATGGACTTTTAACACAGCATATCTCAGTGGATGAAAGATTGTAATTAAATTAAAACTTAATTAACATTTTACATTGTTCTAAACACTGCTACAGTACATGTTGACTGGGGTATTCAAGCAGATTATGGAAAACATTACTTCTCTAAACCAGACAGTGGGACTTCAAAAGGATCAAGTCCTCAAAACTTCATCTGCTTTGCCCTGGTTTATGAATTTTGAAATGCAGTTGTTTTACATAAAAGTTTGAGTACACTTAATGATCCCAAAGTTAAAAGAATTAGACTATACAGCTCATAACCATACTTCTGCCATCCCACCACTTCTTAAAAAAAAAACGTAATACCCTTATGCTTTCCAGTCTTAATAGTCATGGAATCCTTTAAATGTTAGATGTTTTGGATTTCTATTTGCCATTGATATTATTTTTGTTAATACATTGCTGTGTTTTATTGTAATAGATACTCTTTGTGTTTGCAACATAAAAGCAGGCAGGAATGATATACTCCTTGATGCCTACCTCTGATGCCTTTGGTAATGGGATACAAGCTACTGGTACATTTGGATTAACCTTTCAGAACCTGACCTCTGACCCATGACCTTTTCAGCTAGCACAAAAGGGATTTCAGCTTTTGTGTCAGAGAGACAGTGGGACTTTCTGACTTAGAAAAGCTTTTAGGTAACATTTGTTAAATAGTTAGCAGGGATCACTTAGATGACCTAAAAAATAAAAAGGTAGACAAACACAGGAAAAACTTGGAATAGCACACAGTGTTAAGTTAAGTTTGCAACCAGACTGTGTCCACACCAGGCTCAATTCTTCCTCAACCTCACAAATAACCCCAAATATAACTCACTTGTACATAACTTCATCCAAGTCACAGTTGAGTTAATAAAGCACACACTCTAAACTCAATCTGAGTACCACCATTGCCAGCAGGATTAAAGTCATTGCTCCTTTCCCAGCAATCCCCTAGTAGGTTCCTCACATCATGCGAGTTTCACCAAATCAGTAAGACCCAGGTTGAAAAAAGAAAGCATTTTCCTTTCAACGGTGAAAAACTTATTTTGTATTTAGGATACAGCGACCACCCAGCTGTATCCTAAATACAAACATAGCTTTAAAGCTAGACTAGCTAACTAGATCCATTCAGATCAGGGCATTAGCTGCAGTATAATGATTAATAATGAATTTAACTCATGAGCTAGCCATCAAGGCATGTGCTTTTCAGTTCTTCTGTAACATAACATGAGAGAACTGACCAGATGTCATCACTGACCAGATGTCATCATCTTTGTGGAACTGCAATTTTGATGATTCAATGCATTGTTTGTATGCAAACATGTTTAGTTCCTTCACTCAAAACTCTTTTGGAACCACTGATTTAGGAATGGACAGTTACACATTCAAAGCTCAAGGTGAAATATATGTTCATGTTTTTTATTGTTGTTTTTGCTATTCTTAGCATGATCTTTAATGGTTGGGTTGAACAGTATGTAAATATACAGCGGCCAAATTCTACCATTTTTCAAATGGATATATTGAGGAGGATAACGCACCATGCCACAAAGTATACATCATCTCAATTCGGTTCTCAATCCAATGAAGCACCTTTGGGATGAGGTGGAGCTGTAAGTTTGCAGAATGAATCTCCTACAGTACATTTCCTACTGTCAATATCACTGGACTGGGATATAATTGACCAGAGGGAAGTTCGGCCTCTATTGGTCCACTAACATGATTCCACCAGCAATTTAGTTTTCCCAGGAGATCTCACATCCAAGTATTAACCCAGCCCACACTTGCTCAGCTTTAGCCATTTGGCAGACACATAGCACATAGCACATGGCACATAGTATGGCTACCGGCAACAGAGATTATGTTGAAAATCTTGTAAACTCCCTTATCTTTCTTCTCACTTGATAGGGATGAATAGTAGTTTCAATCTGTGTTCTAATTGTATTATGGTTTTTAAAGTACCTCATCCCTTCTCTGAATGAGAAAAGTTGGCTTTTACTTATAATGCACCTTGGTCATGGAGCATGCTACAAAAACAACTAAAGTCTTGTTTCTTTGGCAAAATTCAAATAAGTGATTCAAAACACTGTAACTGAGGAGTGCATGTGCATGTTTTAAGTCTTAGGCACCTGAGATATTTTTAAATATAGATAGATTTGTTCTATGATATTTTTCTGCATTTCTGCATCATGGCTGTCAGTAGAAAAGAGCATAACTGAGATTTCCAAACATCAATTTTCCCCAAAATGTAATGTTACTGTGATATTTTGTTAATTTGATTAAATAAAGTCACATATTAAGTCATAGACCACTTTTCAGATAAAAACTCAATTGAGACTGTTTTGGATTACCTGGATAGCCAAAAGCAACTGAGACAGCCAAATATAGACAGCCATAACTTGTGCCAAATATATTCTCCGATATGTTTGGCACAACCTACCAGCTGATTTTCCTATAAGACTGCAGAACAGTGTACCAAAGATAATTGATGCAGTTTTAAAAGTGATGGGTGGTCACAACAAATCTTGATTTGATTTTGTTTTTAACTGTTCACTGGTCATTATAGTATGATATTTATGATATCCATAACTGTTCATTTCATTTTTTTTTTACATGTTCCTAAGACCTTTGCACAGTACTGTATGCATGCTTATGTTGGTTGATTTTGTCCTGTTTTAAATAGGTTCCTCCCCAGTTTTAATATGGGCAGATTCTAAACTCATCAAAAATCATGTATTGAAGCAGTATAAATATATTACAACATGGTAATGACTTAATTAGCTGTGATATGTTTGTTGCATGTAGAAGCATCGAGTCCAATTTAAAAACTGAATGAAATGACTGTATGGTCCTCTGATTTTCTTTCTGCCAGTTTCTTTTTTCAGTTGAAATCCATATTTAAAAATTAAGTCTACAGACTAGATCTAAATTGATTGCTAATTTAGATAAATATTTTCATCTGCAGGAGTTACATTTTTAGAGCATATTTTATTTCTCGCAAGACTTGTATGATGCATATGCCAATAAAAGAGCTGGACAGTGACTCATTTTTACTTGGAGACTAGTAGGACAATGAATAACATATTTTTCGGTTCTGATGACGCTTCATCCATCCAACTATAAGTACAAGTAAATGCATATATTTTGAAGCACAGTTATGACAGAGAAGAACAGTTACAAATCCATCACACTGTGCCCGTCATATTCCCACCTTGAGTTCTGAATGAACCGCTTTTACAAGTTGTCATGGAGATGTGACCTTCACCCAAGTACAGTGCCCTCTCAGCATTCAATGAATTATGAACATGCATTCAAAAATGAAAAAGCACCTGACGAAAATAATACATTTGTTACGCAAATTAACCCTCATGGGGTGTTCGGGTGCAAATGACCTGTTTGGCCTATATTCAAAAATATTTTTTTAACCATGGAGCCTTGGCTTATTTTCCATAGAAGAACATGTAAAAGAACACATTTTGCCTCTCATTCACCCATTCAGTTTGGTGGTGTAATGTTGAAAGTTTATTGAGGATAATGGAAGATTTTCTGATTCAGTAACTGAATGTGAACATTCATTACAAGCTTTACAACATCCACAATTATTCACAATACCATTAATTTCATAGTAATTCAATACTTCTTTTTATTACTTTTTTGCATTATTACACCATTTTGGGCCCAAGTATAAAGAATAAATATTGCTATTTTGGGGTGAGATAACATTTACCAAACATGAAAATATAAAGGAAAAACACAAATAAATACTAAATTTCACCAATTTGTTAACTATTTAATCTTGATTTACAATAATTCACAATAATTCTCAGAAAATAAACTTGAGTTGCCCTGCTATCCTGTTGACAAAAAAACATTGAAAATAGAAGATTATATATGACAGGTCCCATTCAATGACCTTTTAATGAAAATCATCTGCCTGTCTAATTTGTCATACATTAATCTTGTGGAGTTAATTCAGCTTGCACTGTCCGTGTTCCTCCAGCAACACGGACATAAATGTGGAAGGAAATGGTTAATGGTGAACTGAACGATGGGCTTTCTTATTTCATCTGTGTTTACAGTCAGGCTTATGCAAGGTAATGTGCAGGAGAGGCGTGAAAGGCTGTTCGGCCGACAGGTGCTGAGTGAAAGCACAGGCCTCGCTCCTGCACACAGGAGTAAAGACACCACCGCCAGAGGAGAAAGGAGAGCTTGGGAAAGCAAACCCAGCTGCGGATGCACAATGTGAGCGGACGCTTGGCTGCGCCACAAAGCTGCTTCAAATGAGGCCTTCAGTTTTTATTCCCAAATTAATAGCAGACTTGTGAAGGTTTAGGTTTAGGCGGTGTGTGCGTGTGTACATGTGTGTGTAACAGAGAGAGAGAGAGAGAGAGAGAGAGAGAGAGCATTGGAGAACATTCATTTGTTTTTTCATATTACTTCATTTTATCATATAAAATATAACTCGGCCTGCAAGTTTCAGCAAGGTTATAACCAAAGAAGGCACTAAAAGCTGTTGTCTTTATATTGTGCTGATTCTAAATGTACAGTACAATGAACACAGATTAGCGTAAGCCTATTCCTTGACTAAATTCAATTTTTGATTCATCCCATCCAAAGATACACCACCACTGTTAACTGCCACACAAGCTTTTAGTGTATCCAGCAATAACAAAGCCATTCAAAATTGTTTCAAATTTGAGCATTATAGATCTTTGCAATTAAAGTCTTGTAGAGAAGGAAGAGTACCTATATAAAGTAACCTATAGTATCAATAATGTTGATACAATTTGCATAATTTTGAAATGCAAATAAAAGTCATTTTACTGCAGGTTGAGATCAGTAATCAGTTTAAGGGGTAGTTTTCTGGCACACCAATTTTCAGCTCACCAAACACTACTGTATATTATCTATAATAATGTAATGTAATCAGTTTATGCCACTGTGTCCATCGGTGCTCAATGGCGCAGGATATGATGAAACTATTTTATTGATTACTACACATGACCAACTTTCTATAAGATAAGGCATAGCCTACATGAGGCAAAATCACATCATTAAAAAAGATCAAAACTACTTGCGTTGGGCTGTTACAAGGATTAACATGTATTCACGTCATGAGTTGGTTTTTTAAAGTGAACTGACGGCATGCTGAAAATGAAACACAGACAGTCATTGCGTGCAGTCTCCAGTCTGCAATCTTTTGAGTAATGCCATCAGTCTTCATAGCCACCTACCAATGAGGCAGGAAGTACAGCACAACCAAGGGTGCTCCTCATAATGTCACAGGTTGCAGTGCTAAATTTCCATAGTGAACAGAATGAGGCCAATGGAAAAGTTGAACTCTTCTTGCTAGCTGAGAAGTCTGATATTTTATCAGAATTGAAGCCCTGGAGTGCATTAGAACAAAACCGCTAAAGAAGATTAATGTTATGAAATGATTGTTACAAATGTGGGACTGATGCTAAACAGAGTGAACGGTGCTAACAGGGCACTCTCGCCAGCTCTCCAGATGGGTTCTCAGAAAAAGGTCCCTTGTGAGTCATGGAACAGGATGCCACTCCACAGAAGGAGAGTCTCAGAGACATTGTTTTATTGCACTTGACGAGACACTTCCCCCGCTAACTCCAGAGCCAGGATTTGAGTAGGATTTCACAGGGAAGAAAAAGAATATCATGCAGGCCATGCTTCAGAAAAGTTGCCAGAATCAGGAGCGCTTGCTGGCAGCTCAGTGACTTCAGAATTATCCACTCGCCCAATAGCTGTGATTAGCATCATTTTTAATGGGCTTCATACAAGTCCTTCCAAAAAGTTCTTCATTTGTCTTAGTGGAGCAGGTGGCCTGGTCCAAGTGATTATATACACTCAGTAAGCACTTTATTAGGTATTTATTATTAATTGACTTATTGGTCTTCTGCTGCTGTAGCCCATTCATTGTGATGCATAGTGTGTTCAGAGATTCTCTTTGTCATACCTCTGTTGTAATATGTGGTTATTTGCATTACTGTCACCTTCCTGTCAGCTTAGACCAGTCTGGCCCTTCTCCTCTGACCTCCCTCATTAACAATGCGTTTTTGCCCCCAGAACTGCTGCTCACATGATGTTTTTTGTTTTTCACACCATTCTCTGCAAACTCTGTTGTGTGTGAAAGTATCAGGAGATAAGCAATTTCTGAGATACTCAAACCCTCTCTGGCACCAACAATTATTCCATGGTCAAAGTCACTTAGATCACATTTCTTTCCCATTCTGACATTTGGTCTGAAAAACAGCTGAACCTCTTGACCATGTCTGCATGCTTATATGCATTTAACTGCTGCTGATTGGTTGATAAAATATTTGCATTAAAAAGCTGGTATACAGGTCTACCTAATGAAGCGCTCAGTGAGTGCCTACAACGATTTTTAGCATAAATCATCTACTTTTCAACTTTACAATACAGTGGTGATGGTCTTGTATGTATTAAATAAAATACTGTGGTGCTGTCAGCTTGGGATGTGCATTCCAGTAAACTCACTGTTGAAGGGGGAGGGACTGAATTAAAAAAGTTCAAAGAAAGATTTAGTGGAAAATATTTGAACTTAATAATGATAATGCACAGACAATGCTTATTATTAATTTCAATGATCTCTGAATTGGCAATGATGCGTAAAAAAGAAAGTTACTTTCAAATGTTGAAATGATGGTCAAATTATATCGCAACTATCTGTTAGGGAATCTAGCAGTGACCAGCAACGTTATAAAAGGGCAGTGACATTGTTGCAGCATTTTATTCTTTTACAACCACAAACTACTGGATTTTACAACATCGTCAATATTACATGTGTAACAAATACCTTATTGAATTATTTAGTATTTCTTAATTATTCAGCTGAAAATCACTAATAAGTTTAAATGAAGAACTGCTCCTATTATGGTTATTATTGTATAATAATAATAATAATAATAATAATAATAATAATAATAATAATAATAAACTTTCTTTGTAGAGCACCTTTCATACAAGGCATGCAACTCAAAGTGCTTTACAGAGCAATAAAATAAGATATATTTTTTAAGTTATATTACACACACAACCTTCTATAGCTTCTCAGAAGATGTCAGAAGCGTGTCACTAAAAATATCTCCCCCTGACAGAACTGAGTGTTGTGTTTTGATTAATACTGGATCCCTTCATTTCCCAGCTGTGTTAGTATTCCTATGGGCTTGATTAAATAAATTCCCAGATGTTCATGGCAGCATGCTCACACATAATGATATGTGTACAGGTGGGCTTTGGATATAAATGTGGCTTGAATCCAATTAGGACTGAGATAAGTATGGATTTTTGGAACAGATATAGAAGGTTGTCTTCATCTAGCTTCACACCTACAATATTGGAACAACTAGTTGTTTTCTATATTTGTGCTTTTATCTGTCCTGCTAGACCATAACGCCATGCATAAATCTAATTCAGCCAAAGAAACAGAATTACTGCTGAGAACATAAAAATCTGTGTGGGCGGCATAAAAGTGACTGGAGAAGCACACATTAGTGATTTCAAATTGTGGAAGATATTTATATTTTTGAATAGAATTGTTGGATAAAAATGAGAGTGGTGCTCACATAATTTATGTGCTAATGAAAACTCTAATGTGATTTCATGAATTACCAGCATAAGTTGAAACAGCACAGAAACAACAGTAGTGAGAGAGAGAGAGAGAGAGAGAGAGAGAGAGAGAAAGAGAAATAGAGGGGGAGAGAGAGAAGAGTAACACATTATATATGTCTCAATGGTTATTAAATGAATTTGATATATGATATCTCTGCTCCAATCACACATTTTGCTAATTATTTCTCAAAAACGAATCTTTATTAAAATTTAAGATTGATAAATATTTGCTCCTATAAATAGCACTCCAAACTGCAAACCCTCCCTTTACAGGCCTCAGAGAAGTTGTAAGATCAGGCTTCTGTCCAGAAATACAATAGAAGCCCTACACCCCTGCCAGACCTCTTCGTTCAGCCTCCACAGGCTGCTTGGCACCTCCCCCTCTCCGAACTTCCACCTCACGCTCACGACTACTGTCTGTTCTGGCTCCACGGTGGTGGGACAAACTCCCCGTTGAGGTCAGAACTGGACAATCTCTTCCCACCTTCAAGCGCAAACTGAAAACGCACCTCTTCAAGCAGCGCCTCTCCTCGTCCCTCCCTACCTCCCTGTGAACCTTAATTGTTGTCTTTCTGTGATTTACTTTTTTGTGTATCAGTATTTTTAGTTTGGCTAGGTAAGCAGTGTTTGGCTAGTTAAGGGGTTTGGTCATACTTTTGCATTTTGTTTGTTTGTTTGTTTGTTTAAAAAAGAATCTAATTGGCCCTGGTCCTTATCTTTGTTGTACTAGCAGTTGAAATTGTACTTCCCTCTAGGGTCTTTCAGCGCACTTATCCCTGGTTATGGGTATGCACTTTGTTGTACGTTGCTCTGGATAAGAGCATCTGCCAATTGCCATTAATGTAATGTAATGTAATGATTGTCAAAGGGCAAGACAGTACTTAGTTTTAGTAGTATACATGCGCTGTAGTGCTAGCAAGCATTCTGGCTCACAGTGGCATGCTCAGTTAGAATTCATACTGCTCACAATGAAATTGAATATTGAAATCCCCTTGCAAGAAAAGATTACATACTTTTGAGTACAGAACAATTGCGAGAGTAAATGATTACATGTCTAGGTATGTGTACCACAGTGTCACATTTTATGTACTTTTTTATGTGATGTTTTATTTCTTTTCAGTGTGGTTTTGGATAAGTTTTTGGATCCCTAAATATTTGAAGACCCTATGCTGATGAAAATTGAATATTTCCCACCATGGATATGAGTTTCATGACTGGAGTAAAGTAGTAAAATATATGATTAGTTTATGATTTAGAGCAATCCATAATTTATCCATTTTAGATTTGGATTTGGCAACTGCGTGAAGGTGAAAGCAGTTAATATAGAAAGTAGCAAACAAATTCTTATATTGAAACTACAAAATTTTCATTACACCACATACTTTCACTACCACTCAAGTTTCATACTAGTATGCCTGCCTGCTCTACAGTTGGTGTACTTCGGTAGAAGTAAACTAGTTAGATGGAATCTTGCAGAAAATAAACTCTTTGTATGTTAGTGCTCAACCGCAGGATTATATTTGGAAGGAGACGTTACTGTTGCATTTAAAAGTAAAAAATAAACGGTTTGAAGCCTTGTGGTACTTTACCAGGGTGAAAATACAACACATTTCAGCAAATTTGTCTGAATGGACAGATACTACGCTGGGTAAGTGGAAACATACCTTGAATTCATGTTTGCAATTTAAATTTTCTGTCTCTTATAAGGTGTAGCCTTCAAGACTTGTAAAATGCACATTAGATAGATGTATCTAGAGAATCTGTGTTTATGAGTATTTCAAAATGCTTTTTCTCTTTAGCAATAAATATTTATTGTAGATATGTGCACAAATTTTACCATTGGGTATAGTGTCGATAATAGTTGGGAAACCGCATGGTTGATTAAATCATGGTGAGATGCAGGTTATTGGCAGTCACTGGCAGGGGTAAGCTCAAAATCATGTCAGCACTTCATCAAGTTTGTTATTGTATTGGGAATGAAAAACCCCACAACCTTCCCTTAGCATCCCTGGTAACAGTTAATAATGTGAAGAAGTGCAAACAGCAACGTACTGACTAAATGACTGGGACACACAAGGTCAGTGGTTCTAATCCCAGTCTCGCCACAATAAGATCCGCACCGCCATTGGGCCGTTGAGCAAGGCCCTTAATCCTGCATTGCTCCAGGGGACGATTGTCTCCTGCTTAGTCTACAACTGTACGTTGCTCTGGATAAGAGAGTCTGCCAAATGCCAATAATGTAATGTGTGAATGGTCCAGAATGTTCAGGGCAAATAATAACTAATAATGTCATTATCCTGGTCAATTTATTACATCATTGAATTTTATTATTTTCCTTTGCACTTATATTATCATTCAATTATTACATTTTATTACACCCCCTTCTGCCCTACACACATGCTCACACACACACACACACACACACAAACATGCTCGCACAAACATGCACACACACACACACATACACACACACACACGCACTCGCACACACACACACACACACACACACACACACACACACACACATGCACACACCAAAAAGACAATGTCTTCACCCTGACCTGAAACTTTGATTTGGACATAATTATTATTGTTCTTTCATTGGATCCATATCAAGTCATCTTTCAAAGTAGGTCATTGTAAAGGTAAAAGTAACGTCAGCCAAATGACATGCAATTGTAAACAAAGCTGTTCATTCTGCACATATATTGCCTTCCTGTATGTGCAGTGCGACAGGCAGAGAGTCACATGTTCTATTCAGTTGTTGGAGGTTGTCCTTGGAGATTCACACTCCATTGTGCCGGTTATTGTCTGATTTTTGTATCGCCCTGGGCAACATGCAGAAGTAATGTTATCTTTCAGCATTTCGCATGGAGCTGGGGGGCAGATGGGCCAGCTTTAATTGGGACAGGGTTATAAATAAACTGAATAGGTATCAGGGGTGAAACCCAGCAAGAGCAGCCAATTCATTACTGCAAAATCATCTTGCCAGAGTGATGATTGTCATGTGTGAAAAATCCTGGGATTGAGAGAAAGAGATACTTTTGACTTTTAAAACCTCGTTTTTGTTAATCACGCAGACTTAATCACTTTGCAGGAACCCCAAAACAAGCGAAAGACACCATACCAGAAAAAAGAACCAACTAGCCAAAAAAAACAAAAACAAAAATATAGAGAGAGATAGAGAGAGAGAAATAGAGATGGGATTGTCTGTTCGCTTAGAGCAGCCCATTCTATCACCACTTCCAAGAGAAAATTGATAGCACTTTTCTATTTAGTCCCTGTATTGAGGTGCAGTGGCAGCTGTAACATCATCCCCAGTCATCCACTCTGCTTACTGCTTTTGACACTGTTAACCAGCACATTCCCCTGTCTTCCCCTGTATGCAGTGTGGATCTGTGGTATGGCCTTCGCATGGATTACATCCTGCCTCACTGGATACCCCTTCCAGGTCAACTGGGATAGCACAGTATCAACTCCCTGTAGGATCTATAGGCATCCACAAGGCTCTGTCCTCAATTCCCTGCTCTTCTCCCTCTACATGAAATCCCATGGCCCTTCATCACTGCTCGGAACTTGTCATATCACGTCACTGACACTCAATTCTTTCTTTCCTATCTACTATATGGCCTATAGGCTACCTGTAACCGCATGCATAAGATATAAAGCCGACCAAGATACTGGCACTTCATACCTTCAGAAGATCAGTAAACACCAGTCAGACCCCACTGTTCCACAACCTTGGGACATCTGATTCCTTCCCCACTCCAAACCTGCACTTTTTATTGTATTGTCTGCTGTTTGTTCTGTCCCCTGCTCGCGGAACGAGCTTCCCATGGCAGTCAGTAGGGCAAAGAATTTTAATAATAGTTAATTAAGTGCAAATAAATATACTTAATTAACTGATAAGTATTTTTTTAAATATTATTCTGCATGATGGTTGGCTAGTAATGGTCATAAAAGCAAAATGATAGTAAATCATTGAAATTACAATATAGTGGTTACCAAGGGGAACCTCACATCTGTACTCTAGTTTTCTATATTTTAAGAAAACCCTCTTCTAAACTAGGTCCTGCACACTGGTGATTGAATTGCTTTCAGAGAGAAACATCAAGTCAATGTAAAATATTTCTGTTTATTCGCTAGTTTAAATCTCTCACACAAAATTGTTGAAATTCTTAATTTCAAGAACATTTAACAAAGAATGTGTGCAAATCTTAAGTCACTGAAAACAAATAAATATGCGATTTAGCCTGCTTTATTTCTGCAGTGCCCTAAAACTTACAATACGGTGATCTGGCTTTGAAGTTTATGGCCTTACATACTTATGAATCTCAGAAAAACAAAAAACAAAATCCTTTGACAACGACATCTTGCAGCTAAATTCGTTCACCATATCGTTGAGATGCCGTGGCTTAATTGAGAACTAATCAACATGTCATTCCAATTTTCTGGACAATATCAACATCCTCAGATGTCATTATTTGTTCTTATTCAGGGTGAATGAAGGGGGTGGGGAGTGACACATGATTTGCATTTATATCCTGCAAAGCTGAAATCCCAGCACTGCCTTTTCATTAAAAAGAGGCTTTGGGCCATTATTAGCCAACATTAGTTTCCTGTTTTGAGTATAATCTGTCTGGCGGGGGAGCTATGATAAATGTGGTGGTTCCTGGTACTTCTCCTCTTTGGAAGAGGAAGAGTTGTTCAATGCTGCTACCTTAGCTTACTGTAATTTGGGACAATTCCATTCGGCCCTCTCCAGAGGACGGACATTTCTTTTTACAAAGAAATGTCTCACATGAACTGAATTCTCCCTATATGTGCAGTCCAGTTCCACTACATTCACTGCATGCATGTACCATAGTTCTTTATGTTTCCTCCATATGGATAAAGAATTCATATTTGTAAATTGTTCCTAACCATTTCCCAAGTTTGCCAGTGGTGATTCACAGGGTAGGCATACTGTATATGGTCTAATATGAGGGGTATTTGCTGCATTTCTCAGCTTAAGTATAAAATCCTCCTTATATAGTAAGAACTTCTTGCCTCTTGTCCTCCCTTTTAAGTTTTCTTTGCTTGATGGCATCCATATTATTGCCACTTTTCAGAGCTTGCAAAACTTGATGACAGTTGAAATATTAATTAATTCCTGTTTGTGATTAGTGATTAGTACTGTTGCCAGTGGCCTATTGAATCATGTGATAATGTAGCTGTTTGCCCAGTGCTTAATCGAGTAACAAACTGTGCCACAATTGCAATGTACGATGTGCACTACATTATCCATTATTAGCATTTCAATCAAAATCTGGTGTTCCCCAAAGATAGTGGACTATCAATAGATGGGTCATGATTTTTGTATCACTCTGGGACACATGCAGGAGCAACATGATCAATCAGATGTCAAAACTCTAAATGTAATATATAAGGCAGATTTGAGATATCACAGAAGTCATGTGAAAATGTGACATATGCGTGCTCCTTTAGGCCTTACTCCAGTACAGTTCACATGAAACCAAGGGATCCACAACCTTACAGACATATTCAATGATCTGTTCATTGTTGCAGAAACACTGGGCCTCATACAAGAACAACTTCAGTACACTGTCTTAAATGACCATGGAAACGTGCTGAATCCCACCTGTTTGTGAATGAGCGCGCTTCCATGAGAATTCTGAATTAGCATAATTGACGCCCATAATTGTATCAGCATAATTGTGGTTCTTGCCCACTGTGCCCCAAACCATGCTGTTGCTGCTCTTAAATCAAAGACAACACATTTGTTTCTTCTAAAATACCCAAAAGAATTGAGAGACATTGTTCTTTTATGGCTGTCATACTGTAATAAATGAATTGTGTTTGGTATCTGTGGAGGGCAAATTCTTGCTGGCATTAACCCTCACATTCTTAAGAAAATGATCTATTACTCAGATGTGGAAGCATTTAAGTAAGCTATTTTATGAAATATTTGAAATTTAATTGCTGAGAAAAAATTGAAATCAGCGTTGAGTCTTCTGTAGTTAATGGGAGCTAACTGTTTTGCTTTACTCACACTTTTCCTGCTTTAGAGCAAGTAAAGATGTCTGAATTTCTATATGGTTTAAGAATAAAGACATTAATTAATTCTGACACACATTTCAGTGGGGAAGTAGTACATTTTTATGAGAGGTTCTGACTGTGTAGATTACAGGGCTCACACTTTACTGGCAGCAAATTACAATAAATATATTCTATCCCAGACACTGAAAGCTTTTAGAGTGGAAAGAGGTCTCTGTGTTTTCAATGCTCTGATTTTATTAGCTTTGTATTTTTATAATTAGCATTTCTATCTGAGCAGGCAGCAAACTGTCTTTCATGTGCTCTGCCCCTTGGGCTATGAGGGGCAGCTTTTGGGTTCAAGTAGAGTTTGGTAATGAAGTGGGAATCATGACAAGGGGGTTTTAATGTGTCATCCAGAGCACTGTTTCCCTGAAAACCCCAGAGCTCCCATGCAGTTTTTACTCTCTGAAGATGCACTCTGTGTCTGCCATACAGCCTTTTCCCCAATAGGGGAAACCCTGCAGCTCATTAATACAGCCATCAAAATCTACATTGTTTTCTCATGCGGTCTGTAATTCTTTTCATAGCCTATTATTAAAGTGAAACATAAAACAAGAATATAAGGAGAAAGAGCAATACAAGGGAATGAGGATACAATAGATACTAAATAGATTACAGATAATAGACAGGCAACCAGGCAGATCTATGTCAAATAAATATTTTTCTTAACCCCTCAACTAGTGGGGTTTGAAAACCTGCTTGTCACCCTCCCCCTACCTCTCCTCAAGATAGCAACAGGCCAAAGAGTTTGTAAAAAATAATTATAAGAAATTTTAAGTAAACAATGGATATTCTATTGACGTTTCTCTGTGTCTCATTTTTAGAAATGCATTATTATGCAGTTGGCTTACTCGACCCTTGCCATGAAAAAAACAATAACAGATAAGTAACTTATTTTGTGTAGTATGTGGATTTCCAAAATGCAGTGGAAATCCCCCCATGCTTGTTTTGCCACCCACTTGTTACAAAATAAGGAACTTTTGTCGCTAAAGCAATGACTCTTAAAATAAGTTATAAAGATAGATCCGTGTGTTTTAGTGCTCTCAAAAGGTATATCTTGTTGCCATAGTGATTGAAAATTGCACTGTTAATAAAGGAATTAATGAAAAAAAAAACCCTCACCGGCTGGTGAGACTTATGGGGTTAAAATTCTCAACATTTATTATTCACATAATATTCTTACATTTTTACATCATACCCTTTGCTACCCAATAACAAACATACTTAAAGCTTAACATACTTAAAAAGCATCAAAAGACAGAACACTCATCAGTTGCTCACAGTATATCACACCATATAGTCAGTGAAAAAAGAATTACAGAATTTTACTCGATTTATTACATTTTTCAATTGAACTCCTTGGACAACAGTAATGTAATTTTATGCATTTATGCATGAATGTTTCAGTTTTGGTCTCCATCTGCGATTACAATAAAGTGGACAGCAGAATACTGTTCTTTTCCTCATCACCACAAAAATGCTCTGTCCAAAGTGAATGTCCAGATGCTTATCAGTATTACAAAGTGATTGTTTCTGAGCCCAGATATTTTATGGGCAGTCCTGGAAGAAGTATTGAATTAGGATGAGCTGAACACATTTACTGGCTGTGCTGTCAGTCTACCTTCTGTGCAGCTTCTGCCCAATCACATTCTAGAAGCAAACTATGGAGAATACAAGACCATGATTTCATAATGCTGAGCTATAGTGTGCTGTCAACATTTTACCATGTCTTCACAGAGCATATAGTCAGGCTGAACATGGTGTAGGCTCTCATTTGTGTAAAACCCTCAATTTAGCCTACAGAAGTCAAAGGAAATCTTTGAGGGTTATGGCTAACTCTTTTTTGAAAATAAATACACAGTGTTAAGAAACCCATAAGAAACCAAGCATCCTATGCAAACAAAGCATTTTTAATGCCCCTGTGTATGCGCATGCGTATTTGTGTGACTGAGTAATTGTATATGTACATATGTGCATGGATGTATGTTTGGTTATGTGTATGAATGTACATGCATATGCACATGTACAGTATGTATGTGTGGCACACATGTGTATGTGTGTCTATGTGTGTGTATACACATACATTGTACACACGTATTTGTGTGTGTGTTCTCACTGGACAGTCCTCTGATGACTGGCTGTCCAGTGATCATCCCATTGCAGATCTAAGAAGAAATGAAAGAAAGAGTTAAAGAGTTTGAGAGCTGCAGTACTGCTCCCTGAATGAGTGGGTCTGTCCCCAGCAGCAGTTCTAAGTCAGGCATGACCCTGCTGTAAAGAGAGGAGCAGAGAAGGTTCCAGGACACCAGCTGTTGTATTTAGACCTAATCAACTGTGGCTTCTGGCTGTTACTGTCACGCATCAGTGTAGAAAACTCATTTGGGTTCAAAGGCAGTCCTTTCAAAGCATAAATCGACCAGACACATCAGGTTTCTCCTACGAGCAAGAAGAGTTATACTGGCCCAGTAGCTGTAGGATTCAGAAGAATCCTTGTTTCTTGTTGGCATGCAGTGATTTCTTTCTTCACTGTGGATTTTAAGAACCTTTGATTGATGCCACTTTTCTGACAATGTAATATTATACGTTCAGTCAGGACCACTGTTGTCAAAGTTAGAATCTTTATTAACAATCTTAAGCAATACAGTTATTTTTCTCTGTTCTGTAAGACCTCCCAGCCATACACACAAGCTTGCATCAATAAGACAGGGAGGCAAGCAACAACCCCCCTCCTAGAGAGGTACACACATCCATAGCACAGCATAGATTATTTGTACAGATTTCATATCTTTTGATGTGGGAGGAAACCGGAGTACCCGGAGGAAACCCACATGGTGAGAACATACAAACTCCACACAGAAAGGCTCTGGTTGGATTCAAACTCAATGCTATCCACTGTAAATGGTAAAATGGTATATAGCACCTTTATCCAATGCGCAGTACAACTGATGCTTCTCATTCACCCATTCATACACACACTCACACAGCAACAGTGATTGGCTGCCATGCAAGGCACCAATCAGCTTGTCAGGAGCATTTAGGGGTTAGGTGTCTTGCTGAGGGACACTTTGACACACCCCGGGCATGGGATCGAACTGGCAACCCCCTGAATGCCAGACAACTGCTCTTGCCTGAGACAATGTTGCCCCTGATCTGACTGACTGTACCACCGTGCTGCCCAAGGATAGTCTATCAATGCGAGGGAGGAGCTGGGGTGGTGGAGGGGTTTTAGATCAGAAGTCTTCAGTGAGCGTAAGGGCAGAAGGAAGGTTTTGACTGGCAACGTGCAGCAGCTTGCATGCAGGAGGAAGCGCCAGTAAGGGGAGGCTGTTCAAAAAGACCGCCCTGATATGTGAATAGACTGTTATGGGCGAACATCACTAATCAGCTCATTAATCAGCTGATTCAGCCGAACTAGCTTGACTCTTGTGGCGTGCCAGAACGCTCTAATTATTTTTGGAAGAATTAAATAAATAAAACTGTGGTAAAATCCGGAATTTCAGTGTCTCCCTGTGTCCTGCTATTCTGTCCTCCCCGGTTCAGTGGATGTATTACACAAATGTTCACTCGAAATACGGATTTGCATGCTGAACATATGCCTGGCCTACATTTTTCTTCCCAGCTCCTGAGATTCAGTTGAGTAATAGCTTCACTTACTGGTATTAATGTGTTGGGGAGATAAAATATATTAATAAATATACTTTTTAATGCATAAACAACAACAGGCGTAAGATAGTTACCAAAATGAACAAAACAAATTGGGCTGCAGAAGATAACTCTTTCTTGAAATGATTGCTCAAGATGACTAGAAAACAAATAGGATGACACATTTTGTGGCCATATTCTGACAGCATCTTAAAAGCCTGTCTGGCCTCATGGTCCTTCAAGGACAGGGGGTACAAGGTACATTTTAATTATAGACGCTGCTGAAGCAAGGCGAGAAGGAGAGAAGTGAGAAGGTGTTGTCAGGGGTAAAGAAGGGGGTGAAAAATACCATATGAAAGCTGGTCAAAACTATTCCAAGAAGGTTCAAGGTCACAGGTTCGTGAGCTTTCCATAACTTCTACAACTGCTACAGGCTTCTTTTAAAACAAGAACCAAATGATGGCCATTGACACTAAGGGCTCAACGACTTGGGGCTAGTAGTCCCCCTCAGGCTTTCAGAAGCTTTAATTCCCCAACACCAAACTTCTCAGCTCCAACTGTCCCCAGTACAAAGAAATATTTGCCAGACACATGATAGACCACTGTAGATCACTCCAGAATACAGGCAGATGAATGAAAATGACAAAACAATCAAAGACCTACACTAAGGAGACCACACACTCTGTTCCTACTTATCTGTTTAATAGTTCAGATCACTGTTGGTTCTTGTGTACTGACTCTTATACTTTGACTAAGTGTACACACAGGATATACACTAAGAAATGCAAATAATCATACGTTTTTTCTTATCACTATTGATACAGTATATTTGGAACAATTTTGAGATAATTCTTTGACTGTGAGTTCTGTGGAATTCTCAGGCCGGCTAATTGACTACGATGATCAATATTTGTTATATTCACATAATCTTCAATGAGACAATCTGTTAAGTGATTGTAATGTAATGTAATATTATTTAATGCAATGAGATTATAGCTCTGTTTTTATTTAGATGGGACCTGCACCTGCTACATTTGCCTGTAGCTAAATTTAGTGTTTATTCCATAGCTGCATTATTATGCATTATGAAATATACATTCAAAATATGACCAAGGGTGACCTACCCAGAGAGTCTTGTACCCAGCTGTTGTTTTGTCTTGAGCTACTTCAGATAGTACTGGCTATAAAATGGTCCTTCTGCAAGTAATTAAAGTCTATGTGACCTCCATTAAATGCTGTTTTAGCCTGGGCTGTTTCTCATCAAGGCAAGCTGCAGGCAGTTTTTGATTAGCAGGACTGCTCTGAATGTCGAAGTTGAAAGCAGGAAAGGCAACTTCATCGGCTTTGCTATAATTTCCAATGGGAAGTTTTAGCAATCCTCCAATCACAGCCAAGAATGCATATACAGTATGAGGGCACATATACAGCATAATTGAGCTTTTTAGAACATTCTAGTTGAAGGACATAGCCACAGAAACACAAGCCTTCACAAGTATGCATGAAACATCTGACAAATGGGCATGGAGGTAAAGTCAAGTCAAGCATTGATCCCCCACATGTAATGTTTCTGTATTTGTTCGGTATGTTTTCATGTTTATTCTTGTTTATTATTCATTCCCCATAGTACCTGGTTTATGTTTTCCTATTTCAGTTCTCTATTGTCCTCCCCTGTTATGTCTACGTCTGAATGTTTATCAGTCTAGTCACTCCCCTGTCTGCGTGCCCCACTATTCGGGTGGTTACGGTAGTTTTTCGGGGTTCAACATTTTTTCTAAAACTCGCGATTCTTACTTCCTGCTTTTTCTTGATAGGTAAATGTTGTAAAGCACGATTCTTACTAAGTACTACTAATCTAGGTTTTGTACAGTACTAATCCGATTAATACACTTACTGTCTGTCTAACTAACTAACTAACAATCACTTTTATTGGGTAGTTTAGAAATATTCACGAAACTAACTCACTAACGCTATCTCTTAGTATTTCTGCACTGTTCTATAACTCCGCCTCCCTATGCTATAACTGATTACTCGTTTAATTTCAGCGAAGTGTTCGCACCTGTCTCTAACTATCACTACGTCTTCTAACTATGCAAATGTCTACTCCCTAATCCGGAGCCGTATGTTTTGCATGTTTTGTTTCGTGCATCCAGTCAGCGTTTTCGTCTCCCTCCCGTTATTATGTTATTACCCTATTGTGTTTCCCCACCTGTTGTCCATTTGTTTAGCCCACCTTTTCCTCTGCCCCGCCTAGATTGTCACCTTCCCTCTTGTATTTAAACCTCAGTCTCAGTATGCTTCATTGTCAGAATGTTGATCTTATAAGTGCCGATTGTTTGTAAGCCTTGTTATAGAGATTCTTGAAAGACACCCCTTTGCCTTGACTTCGACTTTGCTTTTGCCCTACTGTACCTTCGCCCTGTGATTTTCTGGATTTTGACCTCTCGCTTGTTTTTTCGACTATTCTTTTGCTTTTCGTTTTTGGCTGTGTTTGGATCTCTTGGCTTGTGACTACTGGACATTAAAACTACTCTTTTGGATTATCCTGTGGTCTGCGTCTGGGTTCCCTGGATCGTACATAACAGTACGTTCTGACCACGATGAACCCAGCAGACCAGTCCCAGCTGCAGTCCATGCTGGGGAACCACGGAGCTGCATTGGGACACCAGCAGCAGCAGTTGGACTCGTTTGCCCAACAGCTGCGGGCAGTATCTGACTGTTTGGCTAACCTGACCGTGGCCCTCCAGACTGCCAAACCCAATTTCGGCACTCCACCCCTCAGCGCTGCGGCTGCTCCCACTGCACCACCTGCTCCAGTGCGTGAACCTCGGCTTCCACCTCCCGAGAAGTACGCCGGAGAACCGGGAGAATGCCGGGCTTTCATCACACAGTGTCAGCTCATCTTCCAGCTGCAGCCGTCTACCTTCCCCTCTGAGCAATCCCGAGTGGCCTACATCATCACGCAACTCACGGGACGCGCCAAGAAGTGGGGAACGTCCGCCTGGGAGGCTGGATTACCCTGCGTCCAGACCTCAGGGCTATTCATGGAGGAGATGAAGCGGATTTTCGACCAGTCAAGGCATGGTCGCCAAGCAGCGCGCGAGATTCTGCACATGCGTCAGGGAGAACGCAGTGTGTCGGATTTTGCCATTGATTTTCAGACCATGGCGACATCTTGTGACACCTTCCTGAACGGCCTGGCTGAACGAGTCAAGGATGAATTGCTGACCCGGGAACTACCTGGCGATTTGGAGGGGCTCATCGCGTTGGCCATCCGGGTGGACTCTCGCCTACGCGATCGCCGCCGTTTCCAGAGTCCAGTCCGTCCGGTCCGGTCTCGAGGGGAGATTCCCAGAGCCTGGTCTGTTCCCTCACCCCGGGTGGAACGCCCTACCAACACCGCCGAGACTGAACCCATGAGGGTGGATCGTGCCAGACTGCCCCGTGAGGAGAAGGAACAGAGGATGAGGGGTTGGTTATGCCTCTACTGCGGCCAGGAGGGACACTTCGTCTCAACCTGCCCGGGAAAAGCCAACGCCCACTAGTCACTGGAGGAGCACTAGTGGGCGTAACTCCTGTTGAAGTCTCCTCCAAGAACCGCACCTGTTTTCCTGTCACCATCTCCTGGGAGGGGCAGACGAGGAAGATCTCCGCCCTCATTGACTCCGGAGCCGAAGCTAGTTTTCTGGACCGCGGGGTGGCCACCAGGTGGGGCATTCCACTTACCCAGATGCCACAGTCCCTGGTGGCCAACTCACTCAGCGGCCAGAGACTGGCCAGCATCACCCACAAGAGTATTCCCCTTAAGATGCTGATCTCCGGCAACCATCAAGAGGAGCTGGTGCTCCACATCATAGATTCCCCACATTCCCCCATCGTACTGGGCCATCCCTGGCTCGGGAAACACAACCCTGAGGTGGACTGGGAGAGGCATGAGATTTTGGGCTGGAGCCCATTCTGTTCTGCTCATTGCCTTCGCCAGGCCCACACCCCTATCTCGAGAAGGGTTCCTGAGAAGGTTCCGGATCTGGAAGGGATCCCTACCGAGTACCTGGACCTTGGAGAGGTCTTCTGTAAGTCCCGAGCCACATCGCTACCTCCGCACCGACCCTATGATTGTGCCATCAACCTTCTGCCAGGAACCACCCCGTCCAGAGGACGGCTGTTCTCCTTGTCCCGCCCTGAGACTGAGACCATGGAGAAATACCTCAGGGAGTCTCTAGCTGCAGGCATCATTCGCCCGTCATCATCTCCTGCTGGAGCAGGATTCTTCTTTGTGGGCAAGAAGGATGGATCCTTACGCCCATGCATTGACTATCGAGCCTTGAACGACATCACTGTCAAGAATCGCTACCCTCTCCCCCTCATGGCCTCAGCATTCGAACAGCTACAGGAGGCTACCATCTTCACCAAGCTGGACCTACGCAATGCTTACCATCTGGTGCGTATCCGTGAGGGGGATGAGTGGAAGACAGCCTTTAACACCCCTACAGGCCATTGGGAATATTTGGTGATGCCGTTCGGTCTTACTAATGCGCCTGCCGTCTTCCAGAACCTGATCAACGATGTGCTGGGAGACATGATTAACAAGTTTGTTTTTGTTTACCTAGATGACATCCTGATTCACTCCAAGTCCAGGGAGGAACACATCCAACACGTTCGTCAGGTTCTCCAGCGCCTGCTAGAGAACCGTCTGTTTGTTAAACCGGAGAAATGCGTCTTCCACGTCTCCACCACCTCGTTCCTGGGATACATCATTTCGACCGGCATCGGTCCAAGGCACCCATCTACCGTATTGGACAAAAGGTTTTCCTGACCACCAGAGACATCCCTCTACGCGTCGAGACACGTAAGCTGGCGCCCAGATACATTGGTCCCTTTCCCATCACCAAGATCCTCAGTCCCACAGCAGTGCGACTCAGACTTCCATCCACCATGCGCCGGATTCACCCTACATTCCACGTTTCCAGAATCAAGCCGGCTGTTACCCACCCTCTCTGTCCCACCCCTGAACCCCCCCCTCCCCCCCGACTTATCGATGGAGGCGAAGCCTACACCGTTCGGCGACTTATGGACGTTCGCCGTCGGGGTAGGGGCCTTCAGTACCTGGTCGACTGGGAGGGCTATGGCCCCGAGGACAGAAGCTGGATACCTTCCAGATTTGTTCTGGACAAGGACTTATTGAGAGACTTTCACCGTACTCATCCGGTGCCACCTGTTAAAACGCCAAGAGGCGTTTCTTTGGGGGGGGGGGTACTGTAATGTTTCTGTATTTGTTCGGTATGTTTTCATGTTTATTCTTGTTTATTATTCATTCCCCATAGTACCTGGTTTATGTTTTCCCATTTCAGTTCTCTATTGTCCTCCCCTGTTATGTCTACGTCTGAATGTTTATCAGTCTAGTCACTCCCCTGTCTGCGTGCCCCACTATTCGGGTGGTTACGGTAGTTTTTCGGGGTTCAACATTTTTTCTAAAACTCGCGATTCTTACTTCCTGCTTTTTCTTGATAGGTAAATGTTGTAAAGCACGATTCTTACTAACTACTACTAATCTAGGTTTTGTACAGTACTAATCCGATTAATACACTTACTGTCTGTCTAACTAACTAACTAACAATCACTTTTATTGGGTAGTTTAGAAATATTCACGAAACTAACTCACTAACGCTATCTCTTAGTATTTCTGCACTGTTCTATAACTCCGCCTCCCTATGCTATAACTGATTACTCGTTTAATTTCAGCGAAGTGTTCGCACCTGTCTCTAACTATCACTACGTCTTCTAACTATGCAAATGTCTACTCCCTAATCCGGAGCCGTATGTTTTGCATGTTTTGTTTCGTGAATCCAGTCAGCGTTTTCGTCTCCCTCCCGTTATTATGTTATTACCCTATTGTGTTTCCCCACCTGTTGTCCATTTGTTTAGCCCACCTTTTCCTCTGCCCCGCCTAGATTGTCACCTTCCCTCTTGTATTTAAACCTCAGTCTCAGTATGCTTCATTGTCAGAACATTGATCTTGATAAGTGCCGATTGTTTGTAAGCCTTGTTATAGAGATTCTTGAAAGACACCCCTTTGCCTTGACTTCGACTTTGCTTTTGCCCTACTGTACCTTCGCCCTGTGATTTTCTGGATTTTGACCTCTCGCTTGTTTTTTCGACTATTCTTTTGCTTTTCGTTTTTGGCTGTGTTTGGATCTCTTGGCTTGTGACTACTGGACATTAAAACTACTCTTTTGGATTATCCTGTGGTCTGCGTCTGGGTTCCCTGGATCGTACATAACACCACACACATATTGTACAACAGGTTGTCTGCAGTTGCACACATTACACCATACATGCAATGCATGAAAACATACAATAGATAGCTAAACTGCATTTCACTGCAAATTATGATTTTATGTTCATTCATAATGAAATGGTAAACCCTATGATAGACTGAAATAACAAGTTGGAGTCAAAGCAGCTGCTCACATTTGAGTGCTAGGACTACACTGGAGAAGAAAGTCATAAAAGGGTGATGTCAAAAAAATACAGAGCTTTTGCTTTAAAGCAGTACATATGAAAAGCCCAGACAATAAATGAAGGTGGTTTTCACTTCCAAGACTTTCAAGGGTAAGGTTGTACTAATCCTAAAACAAAATCATTAAAAATAATATAAGTATGTGCCAAGATATGGCTGCAAACTCTGTGAAAAAGTAAAAGTGTCAAACCAGTGAAAATCTGCTGTTCTAATTGTGTGAGATATTTTGACTGAACACATTAACAATCAAACAGAAGACTTCACTGTTCAAGCTACCATTTGTTTAAAAGTGAGAATGTCACATAGATTCATATTCCTTTCACACCGATTCACTGGAACAAGCAAAAAGAGAAACCTTAATACAACATTGAAAGGAAGATTTGTTTTGCTTCAGGCAGCATACAAATAAACAGATTAAGAATGTGAAGGCAAGTGATTAAAAGTTCCTTATATCTGACAGGGAGACAAAGATTTTAACAGGCACCTCAGAGTCACATGTCCTTTCATATGTTTCTTTATTTCATATGTTTCTTCTGCCATTTCTCTTTCTCTAAGGCCTGGGATTCCATCCGCTGGGTTTCCAGAGTGCATAGGCTCAGCGGTGATAGTCAAGTTGATCTTCATATCTTAACTGCAATATCTCATTATGATGTGTGACTGATACAGTATGTTTCAACTTTTGCTTTGCCTTGGAGATACTCATAGCTCTAAAATTAAAATAATAATAATAATAATAATAATAATAATAATAATAATAATAAAAATAGCTGCCTCTTGTTAAAGCCGACAGTACGTGGGACTGTAGAGTGTTTCGTTTTCATAATTAATTAAATTGATTGTTTCATAGCATGAAGACTTCCTATCAGATTGTAAAAAAAATGAATATCGATGTAAATGTAGCAAGAGTTAACTGTCTCAAATTTGGCCGACCACATATCGCAGTGCAAATATCCAGAGTATCACTCCCTTCACATGCTCTGCTATTTTCACAGTCTTACACTAACTTTCGCCACTGTCTTTGTCCACTCACACACAAACAAGTCATGAGCCACACTGCACACAGAAACAACACCACTCCCTTGTGAAGAGCGAGAGCGAGGCAATGCTGAATACTGTAGCTCAGATATAGCTTCTGAAATTCTTACAGTTTGGAAACTGATGATTTTAAGACCAGTTAATAGAAAAACTGCAATTGCAACATTCCTAATTTCATATAAATAGTCTTAAATGTCCCTCCCATCCATGCCTAAATCTACACCTATACTTGATGACACAAAATAGAGAAATGTATGTTACCAGTCGTGGTAGGGACCCTCCAGCAGTTCATGAAGGTCAAAGGTTTTGAACCTGTTACCCTCTGGCAAAACTGTTCTTGAAGAAACCATTCCCAGCAGTGTAGGTTACAGGGCCAAAATCTTCCCTAAAATAGATGAAAGGGGACAATACTCTCTGTCCTTTGATCTTTAGAGGAGACATCTTTGGTTGCAGAATGTCCTTGTCATGGAAAGGTTCAGCCTTTTGAAGTTTTAATAACATGAATTCACTTTAGCCTTTGAAAAGAAAACTGATATAAATAGTGCAGTGCATTCGACAAAATGAGATTGAACATTCATATTCAAGCAAATAAACATTATAGAATCATATAACATAAAGTTCATAAACCTAATTATGGCTCACCTCAAACTCCAGGTTAAACACATTGGCCCTCCGCTCGTATGAATTCATTCATTTAGGGCACTTTTATGAAGTTGCATTTGTTGAATCTGACGTAGCATACTTGTACAAGCCCTTCATATGCAAATTAGGGAGCTGCGGTGGCACACAGCTAAAGTAACAGACTGTGAGGGCTCATTGGCTCAGGCGGTAAGAGCAGTTGTCTGGCAGTCGGTGGGTTGCCGGTTTGATCACGCCCTGGGTGTGTCGAAGTGTCCCTGACCAAGACACCTAACCCCCAAATGCTGGTTAGTGCCTTGCATGCCTTACAATCGCCTTTGGTGTGTGTGTGTGTGTGTGTGTGTGCGTGTATATGAATGGGTGAATGAGAAGTATCAATTGTACAGCACTTTGGATAAAGGCGCTATATACATGCCAACAATTTATCATTTTGATGCAGGCACCATTTCGCTGTAGTTGCACCCCGAGGACCCGGTCCTGCCAAAGCTGAGTTTGGCTGGCTCACATGGAGAGGCATAATTGGCTCATCACTCCGAGGGTGGGAGGAGGACAAGGGGGTTAGTGAGATTGTCGCAAACAACAGCGACACACGGTCACGGGCGAGACGATGCGGCTTGGAGAAGGTGTGTCATTCTCAGGATCACCTGATCCATCCAGGCTGCTGAGGGATGGGGTGTAGGTAGTGTATCCCTAGCTAACTCACAGGCAATTGGAATAGATAGGGTACAATTGGCTACTAACTTGGGAGAAAATTATAAAATAAAATAAAAAATGTTATATTGTGTGAGGCCCAATATTCCTGTGGTCGGTCGTGGTTGGTGACTGAGAAATGTACCATATACAAAATCTCAGTGTCACAATGTAACAGGAATGGTGAAGCCATTGTGGTGGGCATGCTAACACTGAGCAAAGCAGACACATAATTTAGGGCTTTTCAGTATACTTATTGTGTGGGGAATACACAGGAGCGGTGAATTGCCATATGATTGTATTCTCATGAATGCATATTGAAGGTAGTCAGGCTGAAAATATGTCAATTGTACATTTCATGTTGGATTTAGGATTATAGTGGTATAATTTTATTCAGATGAAATGATCACATTTCTTTTGAGTGTGATGCTCCTTACTGTTATTCTGTGTCATTTAAGTAATTTGAACGTGAAAATATGTTTGAGTAAACTCTGTGTTTTTCATCATTGATAATGAGACCAGGCCATATTATGAAATAATTCAGTCACCAAAAAGTAATTCCGTAGCAGGTAAAAACGTAATTCCACTAGTAAAAGTGGCGAAAAGGCTTTTCTCGTATGTTCTGCTGAAACACATACATTTGAGCTGAGCTTTGTTGCTAATGTCTGGGCAGAAATAAACTCACACTATCTCTCATTGGCGATATAATTGCATGTAGCCCACATTATTATATTAAGTGAGTGCTTCTCATACTGTCTATTAGCAGAGACTTTTATGGCTCTATTGTACTTCTGATTTGCTCCTTACTCAGTCCTTCTGAGATTACAATCACTATTTAAAAATCCATCTGAAAACACAGGTTTTCCATGAAACATCTACAAGTGTGTTATATTTGTGTATAACTGCACATTCCAACTCATATAAACCTAAATCCAGCTTTGAATTAAAACAGCAAACTTTTCCAAATGCACAAACTGTAAATATCTAGTCGATTAATTTAGGTATGGTAAATTTTTGTTGAATTATGAAAAACTTTGTATAAAATCATTCCCAAATATGAAAAGATCATAATTAAGCAATATCACACGAGAGGGAGTGCTGTTGTACAGTCTATCATCATGACTGTGATTTGTTGATATGTTTGAAAAGGGTGCTTGACAAAGTAAGGGGTAAAATGGAAAGAAATAAACAATAAATATTATGGACATGAGAATGTTAGAAATTGCACACTAAAGGGTCATGTCTCACTAAGTGCAATTGTATGCATGCTTTGTGGATATAATGGAACTACATTGTATCCTTTTGTGGTGACAGCCTTTTCAAAACCATTGAGGCCCTGCCTGATTCCAGAGGCTTTTTTCCTGCACAAACAAATCCCTCCCCATGACAAACCTTCACAAGCTACATATGGAGCCCATTTAACCCAATCACCCTTCTTAAACCACCTGCAATATCCATTCAGACCCCATACCACTAAGTCCCTGAAAGCAGAGCTATTTCAGCACTACTGCAAGGAGCCAGAGCCTATGGGCCTGAATTGGAGCAGGGAGGAGGGGTTTGTGAGGGGCTGTTCCTGGGCTATTGAATTAGTGAGGGGCCTGGTGTAGGGGAGGCTGGGATGCAATCACTGATGGCCGGAGGGCAGGCGTAGAGCAAGCTGCTGAGGGGCGGGGCCTGTTGACAGCTATTGAACTTGGTGACCACTAAGCAGGGTGACAAGCCTCAGCTAGCGGGGGAGGGGAGTCTGCAGAGAATGGGGAGTGGGGACCCATGCAGTTTTCCGGCCCACGATTAAGTATCAAGCCTCATCTCCAGGGTTAATAATAATAATAATAATAATAATAATAATAATAATAATAATATAGCTGTAAGCAGCTATATTATATAAGCACTTATAGCACACATTGCAAAAATGGACAGAGATGAAACACAGACAGGACAAGCAGGGTGACAAATATGCAAAGGTTTTGTGAGGAATACAAAAAAATGCTTTTTTGACTAAGATGATCAGAACAAGATTTTTGATCAATTGAAGTTCTCAACCTTTTTTATAGGACCATTAAAATCATCCTTATTGCATTATCAGTTTCATGTATGCTGACTGCTTTTTCATGTATGCTTTTTGGAGATGGTAGCTTTGGGGTTGTGTTTTGAAGGCCAGATCCATATCCACTTGCCCACAGCCTAGTTGAGGGTGCTGGAAGGTGGATGCCATCATATGTTCATTAGTCCCGTCCATCAGTCAATTTAAACATGGCTTGAGTGTCCAGGGGCCTGTATCAAAAGCAGGATTACTGAGTTACCCGGATAACTGCACTAAGGAAAACCCAGAACCCTCACAAATTTGAAACATAGACTGCAGTAATAAGAACTGTTCCAGGTTTAACTGAAATAAATGTAATTATCCGATGCTATAAGAATGTCACATAGTTGGAATGAGAGTTTGGGAATTTTGTGGAAATATGTAATGTCATCAGTCATAAGGTCATGCAGTTATTACTGTTATGACTAATATTATTATATTATTATAGGATTATTATATATGAATAATATTCTAGAATCATAATAGAATGGCATTATATAAGTCTGCATAAACTGTAGATCTAAATCGCCAGAAATGTGTAGCCCTCACCTATGTGAAGCACAGCATCCTGACTGTTCACCACACATCAACTGAGGGGGGTGAAAAAACATTTACTAAATGGCTTTTGATAATCCTTAAACACCAAAATAACTTTGGTTCATTGTCTCAACACAAAAACAAAAGCTCAGGATGATGCATGAAGATTTTAAAACTTGGATCTGGATACCTTGTGCTACTCGCTGAGCTAACAAAAAAGATTACGATATACTACTGCACTCACTGTGCCACATTATGAAAATATGTAAAAAATTCAAAGTAAAAATGTATGTTTGTATTGCATGGAGATGGAATCTGTGTTGAAAAACTGTGGAGTTTTCAAAAAAAGCAGTAGTACAATAATCCACAATTCCACACTGAATCATGCCCCCTGGCTGTGATATATGACAGTACATGTGAAGACTGTGGTGTTGTGGGTCCAATGCTTGCTGTTCATTGACTTCAAATTAACAGAAATTACAGTTAGTATACAGATCACCAATTTACTAATTTACCATAACATAATTTACCCTTTGTATATTCTACACGAAACCATTTTTAGTTATGACAAAAAGTGTAATGTATAATCTCTAGGGATGTAATAAAAATGACTGATGGAGATGAAAGAGTATTTGTAACCTGATGTGTCACATGAAGTGCAAAAATGGTCACAATACCACATTAGTCACAATATTTATGTTGAGAATCATTATCAGTACATCAACCAGCTGTCTCATCTCCTTGTGGCTATAGGTGACCAATAGTTACAAGCATGTAATATTCTTACAAAGGGTGTACTACCTCAAATCTGTAGAAAATATTTCCTCCATATTAATGAATAATTTCAATCTTATGGTGGTAAAAAACAAGTAATATGTTCCAGTAAATACAGGCAGGAAAGAATAAGATGCTTATTATCCATATACATTGTGTAGAAACCGGAATGAACATTGCTGAGCCACAGATTCATTCAGAATACAGACTGTGTAAAAGTGTTTGAAAGCCTATACAATTTCATGGAAGTTTCTGCTGTTATCACTGTCACTCAAGACTGGGGGGGACTTCAAGAGGAATTTAAGAAGCTTCACCCTTCACAACTCCCTCGCAATGGCTTACCAGTCCAGACTTTGACACTTTGCACAGATACAGTTGGCATACTTAGGAGAAAGTTGTTCAAATTAAGCTCTGTGTATGTTTGTGAGTAACCGTGGCATTATATTTGGGGAGTGACGTTGAGTTTTACAAACGGGACCCGTTGGGGTCTGTAGTATCAGGGGGAGCTGCAGTGGATATCTAGAAAAGCAAAATCTCAGCGAAGCTATCTAGATGGACAGATAGTACTCTGGGTAAGTGTTAGCATAGCTTTATAATTGTTTTTGGTGGACTGCCCCTTTAAAATCAGATGACAAAACTCTCATCCTAACGAATTCTTCTTGCATCGGATAATTAAATATATTTCAGTTGCCCCATTATTTTATTTTTTTATGCACCATGTGAAAATGGCGAAATAGTTTTCAATACTATTTATAAGCAAAAATATTCCTCCTCTGTAGTAACAACTTACATGGTAATAACCGACACGTTTGAAAGCTACACTATTATTTATGAATTATACTCGTGAAGGACATGCCCTCTGTTGGTGATAATGTGATAATGACAGGATGGGCTGGGGAGACATTTCTGGACAATGATAAACATTGCACACAGTGAAAAAAAAAAGAAAATGTTCGCCCGAACAGGTGATTTTATGAAATGTTGAATTAGGCTAAATGTGAGGCACAACACTATTTATATGTTTTTTAAGTTTTCACTTTAGCTAACCAACTATATTATGAGCAATCAACTTATTTGGCTATGGAACTAGCTGGCTATATAACTAAGGTATGATAGTGGAGGCTACCACAAACGATGCAACTGCAAATTAGTTTGAGACAAATAAAGGTTTAGCATGATTCAACACGTAAAGAGATAAAAGGAAAGTGTAGCTGCCCAAATTGAACTCCAGACAAGCGATCACTGAAACTCTGTATACTATTGCTTATTATCCAAGCAAAGAATACATATCTAGTTATAAAACTATATCAGTTCGTTATCGGTTGCAACAAGCAAATAAGCTATTAGTTAGCTTGCCAAATTTTTCATCCAATGAGCTTTAATTATTGTACAGATGTGCAATGTTTTGGTACAAAGTGACGGCCGTCAACTGTATATTTTGAAACCAGAATTTAATGACTATACACTCAGGCAGAGGGTGCGTCAACATGTCAGTGAGCCTTTTTCAACGATACGAAGGGATTTACAATGGTCTTGTAACAATGTTTTAACACACAAATCTTACCTATTGTCCCTTTAAAGGACCAGGTTAATCAGCATTCACTGTGTTCCTCGAATGAACCTGCCTGGATGGATACTGAGAGGAAATGTATTACCATAGTTGAGTTGGCCTGTTCACTATAATATTTAACTTATTTAATTCGTATAGTGTTTCGTTTGCTAGGAAAAGCATTCCCACTTCTGGATACGACAAGGAGTGAAGCGCTTTACAGTCACAAAAATGGTAAGAGGAGTGGTAGTAATGCAATAAAAAATATTTTTGTGCTTGTAGCTTTATGCTTGTAGCTTGTGCACTGCTGTGCCCACAAGCAACAGCGGAAGTGCTAAGGGGGGGATTGACTTTCTGAAAGTACTGTTCCTAGTTTACTCGAGCTGCACGGACCCCTGTCTGACTAGGATACATATACTAGATCAGTAAGGGAGGCATAAAAAGGAGGTTCCAGTCATAATATCGAATAATAAATTAGTGACGTTAAAGGGGATTGCTAAATTGCTAGTTATAGTATATATAATGTTTTCAAGAAATGTTAATAAAATGCTTATGACATTAATTCAATTTAATTTTTTTTCTTCAGACTACGGAGAAGCCGTGCATATTAACCGGTGCATTGGGGGTACAACGTGGAATATACCGGTGTTTTGGCCCTATAATTGAGAAGTACTTCACCATTATTTCTCCTGAGGAACTCTTAAATAACAAAGAGCGCTTCGCTGACCAAATCCGTGCCGTGTTCGTGTGGAACAGCCTAGTCAAGATAGGCTGTGATTTGCTGCAGCTCTTACCTAACCTGAAGGTGGTTGTCAATGGCGGGGTGGGAGTGGACCACTTGGATATAGCCATGATCAACAGCTTTGGTGTGAAAGTGTGTAACACGCCGCACGTTGTGGACAACGCCACTGCAGATATTGGGATGGCTCTGATGCTGGCATCAGCGCGGAAACTGCTCTACGGTTAGAGATATTTCCATTTATTTTATAATTTTTTTGCAATTGTATTTTAGCCAATTTTGCTTTTAGAAATGAAGCCAGGCAATTGCCCTAGAATCTGTCGGGCAATTAAAGTATTTTGACATTTAAATTCAAATAAAAGTCTTCAAGTATTAAAAGTAATCATCCTACTTTTACTCAAGGTATTTGAAGTGTGACCATATCTTTCTGGGGATATAAGGAATACTCACAATCCATAAAGCTTTTGCTTAAAAAACCCCAACATTGTCATATCTTCACTCCTCTGAGACATTTGTTTCAGGCCCTGAATATAACTGAATGGCTGAATGGACTGAATGGCTCACAAACAATTTCACTCATGAAAATATGTTTTAGGTCTATTACTATTACAGAATTTACAGCTGTAGAATGGAAAACAATTTAAGCTATGTTACGTATTCAGCAAATTTAATACATGGAAAAAAAGCAGCTAGTAATATATTGTAAAAATCTCAGAATCAAGTTCAGGGGATTTTCTGCACTGTCACTGAGGCGGCTAACTTGCAGTAGGCTACACAATCCGTTGGTAGCAGAGAATAGCTAGCCATCATTCATCCATCATTTCATTTATAACCGCAATAATGTGAGCGAAAAAGTGAAAATGCTCATGCAAGCTAGCAATATTAGACCATCTTTTGCCTATTTGAATAGCTAATTGAGTCTATCCCCAATGAGACATTAGCTAGCCATTGGGACTACTGAGGCAGTCACTGTACCACCAACATGATAGTCCTGCTGTCCCCCCCCCCCCCCCCCCCCCATCTCTTACAGGTCACAATTATTCCCTCTGTCATGAAGATAAGGCTTTGCCAGAGAGTTCCCTGGGCACAGATGTCAGTGGTGCCACGCTGGGCATTATTGGGATGGGCCGGATAGGGTACAAGGTTGCCAAACGGGCCCAGGGCTTTGAAATGAAGATCCTATACCACAATAGAAACCGTAGGTATGGTATTATGATTATCTTCATTTTTTAGCACTTATTTGCATATAAAATTGATGTAGTGACTTTAAAGGTCATCATGTCAATATAGGGTAGTGCTTGTCAAACTATAGGTTCTGTGAGGGGTTAAATGGGTATCAAGATGACAGATAAAATATAATTTACTGTTTGTAATACGTTTCCAGTTCCAGTTGACCTGTTATATGAACACATAGCTAGTCACATTAGGGTCAGTGTATAGTAGGGCTCTCAAATTTAGAGTCGATGTTGGAATATATTATGAAGGAAAAAACCTTTTAAATACAATGTTTTAAAACATGGTGCACATTTTTTGGAATACTGTATTCAGATTTAATTTTATGTTCCATTTGACAGCCCTAGTATACATGCAGTTGTTTTGACTGATAAAATATAAATATTTCTTAATGTAAAGACTTATGAATTATTGGCTCAGAATACATGTGTCCAAATCTCCCACACCACAATAGCTATGGACAGGGTATAGGAATTCTAGCATACAAAAGTAATATACCTGCGGAAATGCCAAAAAAGACAACAGCATTACTGAGATTTTTTATTTGGCTGAAGTGGAGGTTCAGGTTCAAAAGCCTCTGGCAGACTATAAAATATGCCAGAAACTGTTTTAGCCAAGGTTTCCTATAATATTGGCAGAGCCACCTCAGTGGGGCTTGCTCCTTAATTTAGCATAATTTTTGGAGTACTGGCAAACTTCGGTGAACTGAACTGTGGTACTCATCTGGCTCTCTTTCTCTGTCTGTGCACAGGAAGGAGGAAGATGAGAGAGCAGTTGGAGCACGGTATTGTGAAAAGATGGAAGAACTGCTGCAGCAGTCAGACTTTGTCATGGTGGTGGTGAACCTGTCACCTCAAACGCACAAGCTGATTGGTGCCAGGGAGCTGGCGATGATGAAGCCCACAGGCACCCTCATCAACATCAGCAGAGGTATGGTGGAATGGCTTAACCCAAACTATTAGCTATTTACTTTTGGTAATGTGAGGCCAAGACTTCAAATCAGTGGATCTCAAGTGTAATCAGTGAATTATTTGAACCAGTTGAAGTGTTGCTGTTGAGAGCAAAGCCTTTTGATTCATACAAATAATAAAGTAATCCTACATGAGAGCTGTATACAAAATAGTATTACTCTACTATTGAAACTAAGGATAACTGTCTCCCATTCTTCTCCCATACATGTTATAAACTATTTTGGTTCCTCCTCCTGTAACTAAGGTTAAGCGATCAAGGATCAGGAGTACAGTAAGTTAAACATTTCCAATGCCTTTGAGGGGAGGGTAAAACAAAACAGACAGAGTCACTAAAAATAACAATAAATGAAAAAAAAGAATAAAAAAAAGAATAATAAAGTGTGGAAAGATTTACTTACAGTAAGTTTAACATTTACAAGGCCTTTCAAGCTCTAACCAAATTGTGAATGACCAGTCTATTTTTTTTTTTTCACCCGAACAGTGATTTTATGAAATGTTGAATTAGGCTAAGTGTGCGGCACAACACTATGTATATGCTTTTAAAGTTTTCACTTTAAAACTATATAATGAGCAAGCAACTTATTTGACTATGGAACTAGCTGGCTATATAACTAAGATATGATAGTGGAGGCTACCACAAACGAAGCAATTGCAAATTAGTTTAGTAGTTGCAAATAAAGTTAAACATTTCCAATGCCTTTGAGGGGAGGGTAAAACAAAACAGACAGAGTCACTAAAAATAATAAAGTGTGGAAAATAAAGTGTGGAAAGATTGACTTGTGTACACATATGAACACGCAGACCAACGGGCAGATAGACAGGAAGATGAACAGACAAACAGACAAGTGGGTGGTTGTTGATTTGAGCCTTGAATGGATAGTATGGAAAAAGGGTGAGAAGAGGAGAAAAAGTAATAATAATAAAAGTAACGATGGGGAAAAAATAAAATAAAATAAAAAGAACATGATGAATATGAATAACATATTCTTAAATACAAAAGAAACTGACAAATAAAAAAGCAAAACAAGAAAAGGAACAGTAAAAGGAAAATATGCATGATTATGGATAGGTTGGATTAGGATATTAGGGTGGGGTTGGGGGGTTAGTCCACAGGCAAATTGAATGATTTTATGAAAGGACCCCAAATGTTTGCCACGTGTGAGCTTTGGCGCTGGTGGGAAATTGGTTCCATGGATATGTGTTCTTTGAGTAGATTAAACCATTGTGTTATGTTTATTTTGTGTCTTGTTTTCCAGTTTAAGAGGATGGTTTTCTTGGCGATAGCTAGGGCTATAGGTTTGGTATTTTGATTTGGTTTGATTTGTTGAGAGGTCTCCTAGTAGACAGAGGGATGGACAGAGTGGAATGCTACAGCTCATAATGAGAGATATTTGGTCTGTAACTTGTTTCCAGAAATGGTGAGTTGGCGGGCAGAGCCAGGTCGAGTGGAAGTAATTATCTGGGGTATTCAAAGAGCAGTGAGTGCAAGTGTCTGAGTCCACAAATCCCATTTTAAACATCTTTTGGTGGGTGATATGAGTTCTGTGAATTACCTTGTATTGTATTAGTTGCAGGTTAGTATTGGTGGTCATCGTGAAGGTGTTCCTACAGATTTGAGTCCAGAAGTCTGAATTATAGCTGAGTGATAAGTCTTTTTCCCAGGCTGGGCTGGGGAGGGATATTGTTAGGTCTGTGGTTGATTGTTAGTTTGTATTTTTTTTGGTGTTGGATTATTTTATTAATTTCATCCATTCACGGAGGTGGTTGTAAGTAGTTGTTCATTATTATAAAAATTAAAAAAAGATTAAAAAACAAAAAAAGTAAATGACCAGTCTACAGTGAGTTCAGTACTGAGGCAATGTATCTCAAGTGTTATCAGTGAATTATTTGAACCAGTTGAAGTGTTTTGCTGTTGAGAGCAAAGTCTTTTGATTCATACAAATAATGAATTGATACCACATTTGAGCTGTATACGAAATAGTATTACTCTACTATTGAAACTAAGATTAACTGTCTCCCTATTTTTTTATCAGTTTTTTCCATTTTTTCTCCCAATTTGGTAGCCAATTGGACCCCGTCTGATTCAATTAGAGCTAGTATTAGATACACTGCCCACACCCCGTCCCTCGGCGGCCGACAGGAGAGCGACACGCCTTCTTCAAGCCGTCTCGTCTCACAAGTCGTGACCATGATTCCGAGGCGCTCGAGGTGCTTGTTTTTGTGCGGCGATCTACTGACCCTGCCAAGTCCCTCCCTCTGGAGCAGCGAGCCAATTATTGCTGCTCCACGTGAGCCGGCTAAACTTGGCTTTTCCAAGGCCTTTTTTATTACATTATTGGCATTTGGCAGATGCTCTTATCCAGAGCGACGTACAGTCGATTAGACTAAGCAGGAGACAATCCTCCCCTGGACCAATGCAGGGTTAAGGGCCTTGCTCAAGGGCCCAACGACTGTGTGGATCTTATTGTGGCTACACTGGGATTAGGGCCACCGACCTTGTGTGTCCCAGTCATTTACCTGAACCACTATGCTACAGGCCGCCCTCAAGCTCAAACCAGATTGTAATTGATCAGTCTACAGTGAATTCAGTACTGAGGCAATGTTTGAGGGATAATGACAAGCAACTGATTAACTGTCATTAAAGGTCATGTAGTGGACCAAGATGCTCTCGTTGACTCCCTCCAGAGGGGTGTGATCCGAGCTGCAGCCCTGGATGTGACATACCCTGAACCCTTGCCAAGGTTTGTTGTGGAGAAGTGAGCTGTGCTTATAAATATTCTCCTTTCAGTTACTTCACAGTTTTCTTAAACTTGGTCCTGTGCGGAGAGTAAGGCCTGGTACATAATCTAGGCAAGGAATGGAAATGTCAACTTAGATTTGGGAAATATGCCAGTTATATGTGCCTTTTAGCTCTGTCTGTTATATACTGCTATTCCACAAGGTGGCAGCCAAGGCCAATCTAGTTTCTCAAAGCAGTTTACATTGGAAATGATCATTACGATTTAGCTTGTAGTTGTTTATTGTACAGTATTTACATTTAGCACCTATAATTGAAATGTTTAGAATTTGGAAAATTTGGGCAACACATTTTGCTATGCAAGACATGCCCCTTTTGTTGCTTGTTGTGTCATTGTACACATTACTTGCATAGAGTTTGTAATAGACCTAAAATTTCATGAAGTACAAGATGATGATGGATGAAGGTCTCGTATGATGTCACAGTCGTATTCTTGTACACCCTAGCTGAGACTCCTTTATCAGCTTGTTTGATGTGCTTTTGCTTTTTCCTGGACAGGGGACACCCCTTGATGTCCCTCCCAAATGTCATTGTTCTGCCCCACATGGGCACTCATACTGTGGAGACAACTCGGCTGATGGTGGAGAGGATGGTGACTAATGCTCTGGCAGCTCTCAGTGGAGCACAGCCTCCTGATGAGGTGAAGGTGTAGGACACAGCAAGACTAACATGGCCCTCAGACTCCACTATCCAGGTGGTTGGAAGAAGGACTGCATTTTTAGCATTTTTTGTAGAATCTGGATTGCTTATTTCTCTGTAATTTACTTTCTCCAATTTACATAACATCACTGAATGTTTTCTGTCAACTAATTAAAAGTAATAATTATTATTTTTGAAGAAAAGGTATTTCAACATAAACCACAAGAAAATGTTCCTGCATGTAAAGTTGGTTTCTTTTTTCGATCAGTAAAATAATCAGTAGTCAGTAGTGATACAGTAGCTTCAGAAAGTATTCAGACCCCTTTACGTTTTGCATACTTTATTGCACTGTAGATTTGATTTTTAAATGGATAAAACTGCCATTGCTGCCCATCAATCTACACTCAGTAACCCATAATGACAAAGTGAAAACATGTTTTAAGAAATTATTGCAAATGTATTAAAAATCTCTCATTTACATACAGTGCCCTCCATAATGTTTGGGACAAAGACTCATTATGTTTTGATTTGCCTCTAATTTGCCACAATTTTAGATTTGGAATCACGCAATTAACATGTGGTTAAAGTTCACATTCTCAGCGGTGTTTATACATAGCCCCCCCATTTCAGGGCACCATTATGTTTGGGACACATGGCTTCACATCTGTTTGTAATTGCTCATGTGTTTTTAATTGCCTCCTTAATGCAGGTATACGAGAGCTCTCAGCACCTAGTCTTTCGATCACCTTTGGAAACTATTATTGCTGTTTATCAACATGAGAACCAAAGTTGTGCCATTGAAAGTCAAAGGAGCCATTATGAGACTGAGAAAAAAGAATAAAATGGTTAGAGACATTGTACAAACCTGAGGCATACCAAAATCAACTGTTTGGAGCATAATTAAGAAGAAATATGGCACTTTTGAGCTTACTAATTACAAAGGGACTGGCTGAACAAGGAAGTCCTCCACAGCTGATGACAGAAGAATTCTCTAATAATTATTCTCAAGAAAAATCGGCAAACACCTGTTGGACAGATCAGAAACACTCTTCAGGAGTCAATGACCATTGCCCGCAGAATACTTGATGAACATAAATACAGAGGCTATACTGCAAGATGCAAACCGGTGGCAAAAGCAGGATGGCAGGTGACAGTTTGTCAGGAAGTACTTAAAGGAGCACTTTCACGCTTGTTTCAGTTGCGATTACTTTGACGGCAGCAAAGGCGCTCCGTCCTGGTAGTTCCAACACTGACGCCAATTTTTGTTCCTACTACCCTGCTCTCTGTTAGCTTCAGCTGCCTCGTCCTCTGCTGTCTGTCTCACTCAGTCACCCAATTCTTCCTCTGTAAATTCCGGTTCAAAACTGTAAGGTTGCATTTCTTAGTCAAAATCAAAAAGCTTGTCCTCTAACTCAGCGAAGTCAGAACATATCGCTCAGGGTAGCCAAGTTAGGTTATGTGATATTTGTATGCTAGTGTTACCATATTTTTGTGGGAGTGTCATGTGATCGCCAGGATGGGTGCCCGCCCATAAACCAGTGAAGTCACTGGACGTGTTTTCTTTAGAAAACGTTGCCTTTAGACGTTTGCCCCATATTTAGGAAACAGCTGCACTGACGGTGATTTAAAAAAAGCCTTCAAACAGAATTTTATCATTTTAGGTGTGGACAGATGAGATGAAGATCCTTGATGTGTCTTGAAGACTGAAACTCTGTATACTATTGCTTATTATCCAAGCAAAGAATAAATATCTAGTTATAAAACTATACCAGTTCGTTTTCGGTTGCAACAATCAAATTAGCTATTAGTTAGCTTGCCAAATTTTTCATCCAATGAGCTTTAATTATTGTACAGATTTTGGTACAAAGTGACGGCCGTCAACTGTATATTTTGAAACCAGAATTTAATGACTATACACTCAGGCAGAGGGTGAGTCAACGTGTCAGTGAGCCTTTTTCAACAATATGAAGGGATTTACAATCGTCTTGGAACAATGTTTTAACACACAAATCTTACCTATTGACCAGGTTAATCAGCATTCACTGTGACCCTGGAGTGAACCTGAGTGTGGATACTGAGAGGAAATGTATTACCATAGTTGAGTTGCTGTTCACCATGATATTTAACTTGAAACAAATACTATTATCGCTCATCTGGCAACGCTGAACTACCATTGGATTCCATGGAACCATGTGGTTTTCGACGCAGCCCTACTTTTTTTCACAAGACACATCGGTGATACGTCCTTAGATTGGTATAGTCTAGACACAGGCACAAGACGTATAATGTTTCGTTTGCTCGGCAAAGCATTCCCACTTCTGATACGACGAGGAGTGAAGCAACTAACAGTCACAAAAATGGTAAGAGGAGTGGTAGTAATGCAATAAAAAATATGTTTGTGCTTGTAGCTTGTGCACTGCTGTGCCCACAAGCAACAGCGGAAGTGCTAAGGGGGGGATTGACTTTCTGAAAGTACTGTTCCAAGCTTACTCGAGCTGCACGGACCCCTGTCTCACTAGGATACATATACTAGATCAGTAAGGGAGACAAAAATGAGGTTCCAGTCATAATATCGAATAATAAATTAGTGACGTTAAAGGGGATTGCGAAATTGCTAGTTATAGGCTATAGTCTATCATTTGTCCATATTCCGTTAGACTACACTACGGATATTTATAGCTCCTGAATCGAAGCTTATAGTTTCGTGCTTACTAAATCATTCATAATGAACAGAACACCAATGTTTTCAATAATTGTTAATAAAATGCTTATGACATGAATAAAAATTTTTCTTCAGACTACGGAGAAGCCGTGCATATTAGCCAATGCATTGGGGGTACAAGATGGAATATACCGGTGTTTTGGCCCTATAATTGAGAAGAACTTCACCATTATTTCTTCCGAGGAACTCTTAAATAACAAAGAGCGCTTCGCTGACCAAATCCGTGCCGTATTCGTGTGGAACGGCCTAGTCAAGGTAGGCTGTGATTTGCTGCAGCTCTTACCTAACCTGAAGGTGGTTGTCAATGGCGGGGTGGGAGTGGACCACTTGGATATAGCCATGATCAACAGCTTTGGTGTGAAAGTGTGTAACACGCCGCACGTTGTGGACAACGCCACTGCAGATATTGGGATGGCTCTGATGCTGGCATCAGCGCGGAAACTGCTCTACGGTTAGAGATATTTCCATTTATTTTATAATTTTTTTGCAATTGTATTTTAGCCAATTTTGCTTTTAGAAATGAAGCCAGGCAATTGCCCTAGAATCTGTCGGGCAATTAAAGTATTTTGACATTTAAATTCAAATAAAAGTCTTCAAGTATTAAAAGTAATCATCCTACTTTTACTCAAGGTATTTGAAGTGTGACCATATCTTTCTGGGGATATAAGGAATACTCACAATCCATAAAGCTTTTGCTTAAAAAACCCCAACATTGTCATATCTTCACTCCTCTGAGACATTTGTTTCAGGCCCTGAATATAACTGAATGGCTGAATGGACTGAATGGCTCACAAACAATTTCACTCATGAAAATATGTTTTAGGTCTATTACTATTACAGAATTTACAGCTGTAGAATGGAAAACAATTTAAGCTATGTTACGTATTCAGCAAATTCAATACATGGAAAAAAAGCAGCTAGTAATATATTGTAAAAATCTCAGAATCAAGTTCAGGGGATTTTCTGCACTGTCACTGAGGCGGCTAACTTGCAGTAGGCTACACAATCCGTTGGTAGCAGAGAATAGCTAGCCATCATTCATCCATCATTTCATTTATAACCGCAATAATGTGAGCGAAAAAGTGAAAATGCTCATGCAAGCTAGCAATATTAGACCATCTTTTGCCTATTTGAATAGCTAATTGAGTCTATCCCCAATGAGACATTAGCTAGCCATTGGGACTACTGAGGCAGTCACTGTACCACCAACATGATAGTCCTGCTGTCCCCCCCCCCCCCCCCCCCCATCTCTTACAGGTCACAATTATTCCCTCTGTCATGAAGATACGGCTTTGCCAGAGAGTTCCCTGGGCACAGATGTCAGTGGTGCCACGCTGGGCATTATTGGGATGGGCCGGATAGGGTACAAGGTTGCCAAACGGGCCCAGGGCTTTGAAATGAAAATCCTATACCACAATAGAAACCGTAGGTATGGTATTATGATTATCTTCATTTTTTAGCACTTATTTGCATATAAAATTGATGTAGTGACTTTAAAGGTCATCATGTCAATATAGGGTAGTGCTTGTCAAACTATAGGTTCTGTGAGGGGTTAAATGGGTATCAAGATGACAGATAAAATATAATTTACTGTTTGTAATACGTTTCCAGTTCCAGTTGACCTGTTATATGAACACATAGCTAGTCACATGAGGGTCAGTGTATATTAGGGCTCTCAAATTTAGAGTCGATGTTGGAATATATTATGAAGGAAAAAACCTTTTAAATACAATGTTTTAAAACATGGTGCACATTTTTTGGAATACTGTATTCAGATTTAATTTTATGTTCCAATTGACAGCCCAAGTATACATGCAGTTGTTTTGACTGATAAAATATAAATATTTCTTAATGTAAAGACTTATGAATTATTGGCTCAGAATACATGTGTCCAAATCTCCCACACCACAATAGCTATGGACAGGGTATAGGAATTCTAGCATACAAAAGTAATATACCTGCGGAAATGCAAGACAAAAGCATTACTGAGATTTTTTCTTTGGCTGAAGCGGAGGTTCGGGTTTAAAAGCCTCTGGCAGACTATAAAACATTTTAGCCAAGGTTTCCTATAATATAGGCAGAGCCACCTCTGGGGCTTGCTCCTTAATTTAGCATAATTTTTGGAGTACTGGCAAACTTTGGTGAACTGAACTGTGGTACTCATCTGGCTCTCTTTCTCTGTCTGCGCACAGGAAGGAGGAAGATGAGAGAGCAGTTGGAGCATGGTATTGTGAAAAGATGGAAGATCTGCTGCAGCAGTCAGACTTTGTCATGGTGGTGGTGAACCTGTCACCTCAAACGCACAAGCTGATTGGTGCCAGGGAGCTGGCGATGATGAAGCCCACAGGCACCCTCATCAACATCAGCAGAGGTATGGTGGAATGGCTTAACCCAAACTATTAGCTATTTACTTTTGGTAATGTGAGGCCAAGACTTCATAACCTCAAAAATCAGTGGATCTCAAGTGTAATCAGTGAATTATTTGAACCAGTTGAAGTGTTTTGCTGTTGAGAGCAAAGTCTTTTGATTCATACAAATAATAAAGTAATACTACATGAGAGCTGTATACAAAATAGTATTACTCTACTATTGAAACTAAGGATAACTGTCTCCCATTCTTCTCCCATACATGTTATAAACTATTTTGGTTCCTCAGACTCCTGTAAGTAAGGTAAAGTGATCAAAGATCAGGAGTACAGTAAGTTAAACATTTCCAAGGCCTTTCAAGCTCAAACCAGATTGTGAATGACCAGTCTATTTTTTTTTTTCCACCCGAACAGGTGATTTTATGAAATGTTGAATTAGGCTAAGTGTGCGGCACAACACTATTTATATGTTTTTAAAGTTTTCACTTTAGCTAACCAACTATATAATGAGCAAGCAACTTATTTGACTATGGAACTAGCTGGCTATATAACTAAGATATGATAGTGGAGGCTACCACAAACGATGCAACTGCAAATTAGTTTCAGACAAATAAAGGTTTCGCATGATTCAACACGTAAAGATATAAAAGGAACGTGTAGCTTCCCAAATTGAACTCCAGACAAGCGATCACTGAAACTCTGTATACTATTGCTTATTATCCAAGCAAAGAATACATATCTAGTTATAAAACTATACCAGTTTGTTATCGGTTGCAACAAGCAAATTAGCTATTAGTTAGCCTGCCAAATTTTTCATCCAATGAGCTGAGAGCGAGAGAGAGAGAGAGAGAGAGAGAGAGAGAGAGAGACTAAAAATAACAGTAAATGGAAAAAAAAGAATAATAGTAATAAAAAGAATGATAAAGTGTGGAAAGAGTGACTTGTGTACACATATGAACATGCAGACCAACGGAGCCAGGTCAAGTGGAAGTAATTATCTCGGGTATTCAAAGAGCAGTGAGTGCAAGTGTCCACAAATCCCATTTTAAACATCTTTTGGTGGGTGATATGAGTTCTGTGAATTACCTTGTATTGTATTAGTTGCAGGTTAGTATTGGTGGCCATCCTACAGATTTGAGTCCCGAAGTCTGAATTGTAGCTGAGTGATAAGTCTTTTTCCCAGGCTTGGATGGGGAGGGATATTGTTAGGTCTGTGGTTGATATTAGTTTGTATAGTTTGGTGTTATTTTATTAATTTTATCCATTAGCGGAGGTGGTTCTAAGTAGTTGTTCATTATTATAGAAATTCTTTAAAAAGTAAATGACCAGTCTACAGTGAGTTCAGTACTGAGGCAATGTTTGAGGGAAAATGACAAGCAACTGATTAACTGTCATTAAAGGTCATGTAGTGGACCAAGATGCTCTCATTGACTCCCTCCAGAGGGGTGTGATCCGAGCTGCAGCCCTGGATGTGACATACCCTGAACCCTTGCCAAGGTTTGTTGTGGAGAAGTGTGCTGTGCTTATAAATATTCTCCTTTCAGTTACTTCAGTTTTCTTAAACTTGGTCCTGTGCGGAGAGTAAGGCCTGGTACATAATCTAAGCAAGGGATGGAAGTGTCAACATAGATTTGGGAAACATGCCAGTTATATGTGCCTTTTAGCTCTGTCTGTTATATACTGCTATTCCACAAGGTTGAAGCCTAGGCTAATCTAATTTCTCAAAGCAGTTTACATTGGAAATGATCATTACGATTTAGCTTGTAGTTGTTTATTGTACAGTATTTACATTTAGCACCTATAATTGAAATGTTTAGAATTTGGAAAATTTGGGCAACACAAGACATGCCCCTTTTGTTGCTTGTTGTGTCGTTGTGCACATTCCTTGCATAGAGTTTGTAATAGACCTAAAATTTCATGAAGTAGAAGATGCATGAAGGTCTCGTATGATGTCAGTCGTATTCCTGTACACCCTAGCTGAGACTCCTTTATCAGCTTGTTTGATGATGTGCTTTTGCTTTTTCCTGGACAGGGGACACCCCTTGATGTCCCTCCCAAATGTCATTGTTCTGCCCCACATGGGCACTCATACTGTGGAGACAATCCGACTGATGGTGGAGAGGATGGTGACCAATGCTCTGGCAGCTCTCAGTGGAGCACAGCCTCCTGATGAGGTGAAGGTGTAGGACACAGCAGGACTAACATGGCCCTCAGACTCCACTGGTTGGAAGAAGGACTGCATTTTTAGCATTTTTTGTAGAATCTGGATTGCTTATTTCTCTGTAATTTACTTTCTCCAATTTACATAACATTGATTCACTGAATGCTTTCTGTCAACTAATTAAAAGTAATAATAATTATTTTTGAAGGAAAGGTATTTCAAAATAAACCACAAGAAAATGTACCTGCAAGTAAAGTTGGTTTCTTTTTTCGATCAGTAAAACAATCAGTAGGCAGTAGTGATACAGTGGCTTCAGAAAGTATTCAGACCCCTTCACGTTTTGCATACTTTTTTGCACTGTAGATTTGATTTAAAATGGATAAAACTGCTATTTCTGCCCATCAATCTACACTCAGGCGGCACGGATGGTGCAGTGGGTAGCACTGCCGCCTCACAGCAAGGAGGTCCTGGGTTCGAATCCCCGTCGGCCGGGGCCTCTCTGTGTGGAGTTTGCATGTTCTCCCCGTGTCTGTGTGGGTTTCCTCCGGGTACTCCAGTTTCCTCCCACAGTCCAAAGACACACAGGTTAGGCCGATTGGAGAGTCTAAATTGCCCGTAGGCATGAGTGTGTGAGTGAATGGTGCGTGTGCCCTGCGATGGACTGGCGACCTGTCCGGGGTGTATTCCTGCCTTTCGCCCAATGTATGCTGGGATAGGCTCCAGCCCCCCTGCGACCCTGATCAGGATAAGCGGGTTCAGATAATGGATGGATGGAATCTACACTCAATAACCCATAATGACAAAGTGAAAACATGTTTTAAGAAATTATTGCAAATGTATTAAAAATCTCTCATTTACATACAGTGCCCTCCATAATGTTTGGGACAAAGACTCATTGGGTCTCATTCATGAAACGTGAGGAGAACAAATTTGTGTGTAAAATGTGAGTAGAGGGAAATTTACGGGTTTTTGGCATTCATCAATATTTTAGTAGCTCCGATCTTTTCGTAGCTACTAAGAAAATCTACACCTGCTGCTGACCACGCGTAGTGCTTGTGTAAATTCAAGAATGCACATAAATAATGCTTGTCACTATTGGAAATTTACATTTTAATTCATATTGCGCTCTGTTATGTAAACAATACGCAGATGCCTTTGAAACAAGTGATATGAACATGACAAACAATTAAAAATATAACACATTTAGTTCAATTAGTTGGCAATTAGCAGGTTTAAGATCCAGATTAGGTTCATGATTGTGAATTATCTATGAAAATCGACTCAATAGATTACACATTCTTTGTGATGCATTTGCTTACATAAACCGGAAAAACTTTAATTCCGTTAATGTGCAACTGATCTGTGAGGCACACGCTGCTACTCAGGCCGTTATGGAGCGCACAAACAGGGTCTTGAAGGCAAGATGGATCTGCCTGGACAATAAAGGTGGTACCCTTCTTTATGCACCCGGGAAGGTGTGCAAAATAATATTAGCCTGCTGTGTCCTGCACAATGTGGCCATTAAACAGGGCCTTCCCCTGCCTGAAGTCCCCAATGCAGAGGAACGACTGCCTCTGGAACCAGCTCTTGGGCCTCGAAATGCGGCTGCTATGCAGACACACCAGCAACTTGTAGAGCAATTTTAAGGTAAGTGTTGCTAAGACTGAATAAGCTGTGCACATTTTAGGCCGAAAAGTTAGTTTCATTTGTATTTTGTTTTATATTTATATACAACATCCTGTTTCAGTAGGCTACCTCAGCTCATTTTCCGGTTATGCGCTTTAAAATGTATACAAATAGTTATCAGAGTAAAAGAGAGTAGCTTGATTATCTTGTAGTAAATAAGTGTTTTCCCAGGATAAACACAGACATCACACAATACTGACAACATAACACTTTATTGTTGAGGACGCAAAGGTGCCTTGCAGATTTCCTTCAAGCTGGTGTTAATTTCTTGGAGGGACGTGTTGATTTGGTTGACTGCTGTAAGTAGACTTTCTTGATTCCTCAGGACCTCATCCGTAAGGACAGCCGGATCACCTCTTCGGCCTCGGTACCTGGGTGCAGCAGGTGCCGCAGGAGCAGCAGCGGCGGCAGCAGGTGGTGGAGCCACATCATGGGAGGAGCACTCGCCAGCTAGAAATATGAGACAACGTTTGTTTTTTTCCCATTTATGTGTGGCTCTTTTTTCATTTGAAAGAAACATTAAATAAATCTTATTTGAAAAATGTTTAATTTACGTTGGCTGCAGACTGACTTATTTTTACATTACGTTACATTACGTGCCATTTAGCAGACGCTTTTATCCAGAGCGACGTACAACAAAGTGCAAATCAAACACAAGAACACGTGCAAAAGTTGACCTGAGAGGACAGTACAGTTCCGAGTCCTAGTGTAAACATACAGAAATTCAGAACCCTTGAAGAGTTGTTTGGAGCTGTACAGTATAAAACAGAGCTTTAGGCTATTAAGATTCAAATCATTTGAAGACGATGCATACAACTGCAGTGGGCTATACGTTATCCGTATCCTTTCTTGAAATGAATGTTAAATAGCTCTACATTCCGACACTGATATCCATTACGCACCATATCGCACAATATAACATTACTGGTTTCCCGTTTCCACTTCATTCAATCAGAAGAGAAACCCCCACAAATGTTCTGTTTGTTTGGTGGGACTGTACGACCTAGGTTAAACTACACTAACCACTAAACACTAACCACTATCAGTGATGGTTTTCAGAATGTATTATGATACAACAATTATCACCTTACCATCTGGGTTTGATGTTGTCTCCAGTGGAGGCTTGTCGATGTCTCCGTCAGGTATAATTCCTGACCGAGAGGTCTCCCCAATAATGCCGGCGATGCGCTCGTCAGCAGGTGATATTTGTGCCTGTGAGCCTCCTCCTCCTGTGGCTGATGCATGTTTTTTTTGTGCGCTTATGCGTTTCTTTGCCTCCAGTTTGATGTCAAACCATTTACGTTTAACCTCGGATATGGTTCTATTGTCTACAGAGGCAACATTAACAGCATCTGTCACCTCCTTCCAGGCCTTCGCTTTGCCTGTCCCTGTCACAACACCACTACTGATAGAAGAAAAAAAATTTTTTTTTACCCAATAAAATATATTTCACCCAAGATGATTTCGATCTCCGCTTCGGAATTATTATTATTTTTTTTTTTTCTTTCTTTCTTTCTTTCTCTCTCTTTCCTTGTTTGCGCCATGATGACTGACAGGTCGACTGGATGCGTCTACACCTCCTTATATGGCAATCATTGTCTATTCATGGGCGGGGATTTATGCTAATTGCTGATTACCGGGAGCAGATCTGGGTTTCCCGCGGCGTTCATGAATCCGGAGTAGGTGTCGTGAGCCACGGACCCCTTGCCGAGCTCAGACCTCACGTTCCCACGAGCAGTACCTCACAATGAGGTGTCTCGGGGACGAACTCAAGTACTCCGAACGTCCTGGAGCCCTGGTAAGTTCTACTGAACTTCCAGCCCAGTCTCGAAGTGAAGGGTGTGATGCAAATCTGGTAATCGATGTCCTGTATTCAATGTATTCCTCTAAAGAATCTTTATCACATATGATTATAGTAAGATATACTTTATTATAATCAATCAAAAGAATAGAGTTGTACAGATTACAGTGTACATATCATCTTTTGCAGTTTGCTAATCACATGCAAGTTACATATACCCCTCTTAGCTCTTTCTAAATTACCTTTCTACCACGATGTTTAAAAATCAAGGTACACCCTTCCTATATCCATCCTCCTCTTTGGCCTTTACCTTATCTTATGGCTCCCCCTTCACGGAGATAAAAGCTACTGAACTTCCATTAATACAATGGGTACGAACACCCCTAAAGTCTACTACTTATTTATATCGTATATAGTATCTTTCTAAAAAATAAAAGATATAAAAATAAAAGGAAACTTATAATGTATTACTTCTATGTATTACTTTTCCTACTTCTACAAGTAATATAGATTATAATTACCACTCATGCCCTAAATATAGCCATCTCGTTTTCTGCGGGATTTGATCCCTCCTCCTTGCTGTTGATGAGCTCTTTGAACAGCTGCATTGGTTTGGGAATCTGGGGCAGGATCAGGACCCAGACTTTCGAAAGACGTGACTTTGCACTTCGTACTTCGCCTGCCTGTTGTCTGGGATGTGCACTGGTATTTCTTCGAACACGTCGGGGGTTTTGCAGTGCAGCCGCAGCATATGCTTCTCCTCACTGACACTGAGGTTAGGGGGGGAGGCTTCAGGTTCTTGCGTGGGTCCAGCAGGAAGGTGTTCTGTAGCGTGGAGGAACCCCGCGTCCCGTCTGTTGGCCTCCAGGTGCAGTTCACGGCTCCAAGCATGTTGTAAAAGCCCTTTAACTCTTTCACCAGCTTTTCTGTATGATGAGGGATGCGCGTGAACACCTCTTCGACATCAGTCCTGCTGTCACAACTCTTGGGCTGAGTCCGCACCGCGTACGTCACTCCTCTCTCCATATCCATATCCTGGAGTGGCGCGCAGAGGGAGCGTGCCACTCCAGCTTGACTACAGCTGTCTTGTGTTGCTCTCTCTTCACCAGCTCGTAGATATCTTCTGAAGCCAAATTCTGCGATCCTGCTCTAAGGTCTAAAAACTTATCCCTTATATATCTTTTTTGCATACAAAAGTGTACCTTTTTTGATAAGAAATGCCCCCATTATGTCAAGCGGGAAGACATTTATCTTTTATATAACCTGTTTTTCAATGACCATATTAATTATTTCTGTTTTTCCAATTGTCATTTTCTCATACCTCCAAAGAACCGTCCCCAATATTTTATTTCATGGGCCCCTCTGGTTTGGGAATTTCCCCCATCTTAATATATGAGTGGAAAAACACTAGCCCTTATGTTGTTTTTAATGAACCTATTCATCACTGGTGTCTGTGTCAGTTTCATAATCTCTCCTTGACTTCCTCCAAACTTTGATTTCATGTAAGCCAGACGTTAAAGCCTGCCACCATCCCAACACCCTCTTTAGGTGCCCCTTTTTGTGGCGCCTTAAGGGGTCTACAAAGGTCATCCAGCTAATAGCTGAGTGTAATTCATCATTCAACTCCTCTATAGTCAGTCCTTTAAATCTATTCGATAAATTATTTGTGTTATCCTCAGAGAGGCCCGTGAAGCCTCTTAATTTTCTCTCGGTATTGACGTCCATGCCATTTTCCTTATCTCTTTTACATTTTTCAATCTCCTCCTGCTCTTTGATTTCCCAATTATTTTCATTGTCTTTCTCATCCTGTTTTTTTAACCAGGCCTCGTGCTCCTCCCCTGTAGGAGCCAGCCCACACGTGTCAACCAAGTATGTTATCACATCTATCGTCTCCTTGAATGCAAAACTCCCTGGGTCCCCAATTTTCCGTTCTGCGTGTTCAGCCCCTTCCATGGTCATGCTAGAACACATTCTACGCATGGCCTCAGTCAGGCCTTTAGCCTTGCTCTCTAAAACCCTGAATCTAAGTCCTCTGACTTCAGACTCCTCAGTATCCATATACGGTTGTACATTTATTTTATACCATATACTTTTCCTCTTACGGGAGCTTTTACTCCTACCCCATTGGCGTGTGCGAGGGGTTAACAATGCATTCCTGCTTAACCCATCTTCTGTCAATCTCTCATCAGGAGGGCCTAGGGCCGGGTCCTCGACATAGGTTTTTAGTAGCGTGGACGTTTATGTGCAAATCTGAACATAGATTTACTAACGTTTCATGAATGAGACCCAATTACCATTGCCCGCAGAATACTTGATGAACATAAAAACAGAGGCAAAAGCAGGATGGTCAGGTTACAGTTTGCCAAGAAGTACCTAAAGGATCACTTTCACGCTTGTTTCAGTTGAGATTACTTCGACGGCACCAAAGGCTCTCCGTCCCGGTAGACATGAGTTTACAGTTCCAACGCTGACGCCAAACTATGCTCTCTGTTAGCTTCAGCTGCCTCGTCCTCTGCTGTCTGTCTCACTCACTCACGCAATTCTTCCTCTGTAAATTCCGGTTCAAAACTGTAAGGTTGCATTTCTTCATCAAAATCAAAAAGCTTGTCCTCTAACTCAGCGAAGTCAGAACATATCGCTCAGGCTAGCCAAGTTAAGTTACATGATATTTGTATGCTAGTGTTACCATATTTTCATGGGAGCGTCATGTGATCGCCAGGATGGGTGCCCACCCAGAAACCAGTGAAGTCACTGGACGTGTTTTCTTTAGACGTTTTGCCCCATATTTAGGAAACAGCTGCACTGACGGTGATTTTAAAAAAGCCTACACACAGGATTGAATCATTTTAGGTGTGGACAGATGAGATGAAGATTAACTTGTTTGTGCTGATAAGAGCAAAGTATGGAGGAGAGAAGGAACTGCCCAAGATCAAAAGCATACCACTCCATCTGTGAAACATGCTGGTGGGGGTATTATGGCAAGGGCATGTTTTTATTACCAGGGCACAATTTATTACTAATTGTGGAGTACAGAGGCAAATAAATAAATGATGTGTCTTTGTCCCAAACGTTATGGAGCACTGTATTCAGACACTTTGCTATGGCACTCCAAATTGTGGTCAGGTGCATCCCTTTAATTATCCTTGAGATGTGTCTTGAACTTCATTGGAGTCACCTGCGGCAAATTGAATTGATTAGACATGGTTTAGAAAGGCACACATACCTATAAGGTTCCACAATTCACACTGCATGTCAGGACAAACCCAAGCCATGAAGTACAAGGAACTCTGTGACTAAATTTAAATTCAATTTTAATCTGTGATAAGATTGTGGTGAGGCATAGATCAGGGCAAGGGTATAAAACCATTTCTAAAGCTTTGAGTGTTCCCTAGAGCACAGTGGCCTCAATAATTGTGAAATGGAAGAAGTTTGGAACCACCAGGACTCTTCCTAGAGTTGGTTGTCCAACCAAACTGAATAACTGGGCAAGAAGGCCCAAGAACCCAAAGGTCACTTTGAGTACTTTGGAAGTCCTCTGCAGAGATGTAAGAACCAACCGGAAGGACGATCATGTCAGCAGCATTCCATCAATCAGACCTTTTTGGTAGAGTGGCTAGACGGAAGCCACTCTTGAGTAAAATATGGGATATGACAGCCCGCTTGGAGTTTGCCAAATGGCATTTAAAAGATGAGACAAAGTCTGAACTCTTTGGGCAGAAATCCAAGCACTATGTCTTGGAAGCACCAGGCACTGCCCATCACCTGGCTAATACCATCCCTATGGTGAAACTTGGTGGTGACACCATCATGATATAGGAGTGCTTCTCAGTGTCAGGTATCAACATTTTTTAGGTTAATCAAGAATATTCACATAATGTAGTAGTAAGATAGTCTAAACCAATCCCTTTCTTTGAATTTGGAATGTGGTTAGGTTGCGTAGGAATTTGACTGTAAGGAGAATGTTAATAAATTAATTTGCAATGGGGGCAATGTGACTGATTTATTTTAAGTTGGAATGTGTTCTGGCCAGGTCATCCTCTTTGCAAAATAGCTGCATAACTACCTAGGCTGAAAGATGACAGTATACTGGCCACAGGAAGCGAAGGGGAGGGGGAATTTGACTCTGGGGCAGGGTTAGGGACTTTTCAGAAAAACCTGCTCTTTGGTTTTGTGAATGTTTTCAATATTTAGTGTGGGAATTCCTACTTGTGAATACACATATGTGGTAAACCATCAACTAAAAGGCAACGCAAAGTATTTGTTCTTGCATGACATTAAAATAAAACATACTGTCATATAATAATGCCTGTTCTGCATGTGAATTGATGTGAAAAAAATTGTCTATATTAGTTGGTTAGGGAAAATGATCTCTGAAAGTTAAATTCTCTGCACAAAAGTTACCATTTAGGCCTTCTGACTTTTACAGATTAGGTACCAATGTAGCTAGACCGGAGCACAGTTAATGAGTGATATATTTCTGCTGTTGGGTCAGTGCAGAATGCAGACAGTTCATGTAGTTGTACACTTTCCACATAAACACCACCAGTTTTTCCACAGACAGCCATGTTTTGTGTTTGGTGTTGTGCACCTGGTAGGTCGGAAGTTGGAGATTTCAACTGCGAGATCCTGACCTCCGGTGGTAAATGGAATGCAGCACTAGTCCCCGTCATGACCAACCTGGTTGAAACACAAAACAGGAAAATAACATATTTGCAATAAATTATGAATTTATTACCAAGAGACCGAGACCAAAACAAGCGATATGGGAAGCGTGGAGCTGCAATGGTAACTGTTCTCTGAGTTCCTCCCTCAGGCTTCAGGTTCCCCACAGGTGCCACCAATCCTGCAATCAGTTCAAAATGCAGCACACCAGACTCATGCTACTACAGGCAGCAGGAAGACCACTGGGGATGCAACATACCAGCCTTAAATGGTGACTCTAGTCACCAAACACACATGGGCTCTGAGTCAAATCAAAGACACTCCCAGTCAAACCAAGGACATAGGCCAAAAGGTTCACTCCACTGAACATGCATTACAATGTCACTCAGACAAATGTAGCATCAAGATGTTTTTATTAAAACACCAAAACTCAGTTTTACTACCACTACTACAGATACCACTGCTCAGACACATGAACACAAATTGTGAATTAAGTGAGGACTTGTTCACATGGAAACTGAATTACAATTAAAACAAATCTAAAGACTAAAAGCACAAATGTCAAACACAAGTGCATAATTACAATAGTTGCCACAAATAAGTAAAATAATTACAGAAACACAGACTTAAACATTTAACAAACATTTAATTAACTCTCCACACCTATGCCCAAGCTCAAAAGCAGGTGACACAAAATGTAATGGTTAAGCAGCAGGGCGTTACTAACAAGCAATTACATAGGCATCCCCAGATCCCAATTAACTGCAGAACTTAACCTGGGGTGCGTTTCTCGCAGCCGTCTTAACCCTACGTCGTTCGTAAGTTGTTATTAAGCTCTATCTTAACGTTTCAGCGTGTTTCCCGAAACGTTCTTAGCTAAGTATACTTTCTGTACGTCATACTTTCGTACGGTTGGTCTGGACCACTTTTAGCTATACCTTAGAGATGTTGTCAGTTCACTCCGCTAGTGGCCACAACTGTTACGACCGCAAGCCTCTGAAATCAGCTGTTGCTCTTCGTTACATCTCAATCTGTTAAGCAATATGTACACTAATAACTCTACAGTTGTAGTTGGCTAATAATATTACTATAATACCACATTAATGGGGCTGCTTTCATGCAAATAATATAATTGTAAATTACGAAGGATGCATGTTGCACTTTATTGAACATGTTGCCTAATTGCCTTTTAAATTATATTCATAAACTAACGATTTCCCACTCTGTGTGTGCTGGAGCGATGTTTAACCGTAGTTCTTTCTTGGTTTTGTTGGACACCGTAGTCCTAAAACTGGAAAATAATGTTTCTTTATTCAGCGCTACGTCTAACAATATCTCCATTTCGCTTGCTGTGAAGCTGTGGGACCGCTTATTTCTTTGTTTTTTTGTAAAAAAAAAAAAATAATAATAATAATAATAATAATGTTGCTTTCGTGTTGGTGCGTTTTACTTGTTGGTGCGCTTTTATTGAAAACTAAAAGCTACTCAGAGAAAATCGGGAATTACACCAGTAATGTGATCGTGCTTCTGCCAAATCAACCCTGATTGCAAAGTAATTTAAGGCACTATGACAAAGATATTAAAATAATTTAAATAAAACATGACATGCCAAAGAAGGCGTATTGCTAGATGGCGTAGCCACAAACCGTATAACTGACAGTATATATACTTTGGCGAAAATTATATATACGGTTGGATAATTTAGTTTAAGTTTAATACGTTGCCACCAGTCGTGAGAAATGCAATATTTTAAAGTATTCCTGCAGTGTTTTATTCATTCAGTGTTCCTTCCCAGCTCGCAGCAACTTTGAACACTGAACTTGTGAGCTTAAATGGAAAACCAATTGACAAATCAATCAGTTGGACTCTGAAGCGTACCCCCACCCAGAATTCCAACAAAAACAAAAGTCAAAATAATATGGCCAAAGGGCTGAAGCTAAGCAGGTGTGGGCTTGGTTAGTACTTGGATGAGAGACCTCCTGGAAAAACTAAGTTGCTGCTGGAAGTGGTGTTGGTGGGCCAATAGGGAGCGATCTTCCCTCTGGTTTAAAATTATCCCAAATAGCATGTTTATGGTCACAGGAGAAAAGTAGTCCAGGGAGGTTAAGGTACCAAATCGGCATTCAGGAATCACAAGTCTACATAAACAGAAACGGGTTGAGGTTTGGCATAGACAATCAGAACAAAAGAATGCAGAAAACGCATAACAATAGCACCTAGTAATGGTGCAGACATACAGGTATATAATAGTAATGGTGCAGACACACAGGTATATAATAGTAATGGTGCAGACATACAGGTATATAATAGTAATGGTGCAGACACACAGGTATATAATAGTAATGGTGCAGACATACAGGTATATAATAGTAATGGTGCAGACATACAGGTATATAATAGTAATGGTGCAGACATACAGGTATATAATAGTAATGGTGCAGACACACAGGTATATAATAGTAATGGTGCAGACATACAGGTATATAATAGTAATGGTGCAGACACACAGGTATATAATAGTAATGGTGCAGACATACAGGTATATAATAGTAATGGTGCAGACACACAGGTATATATACACATGCAGATAGACTGATATGACAAGCAGGTGTGAGAACGGGGATGAGGAAATGACACACAGGTGAAACGAACAAATGAGGTGAGGATCATCAACAGGAATACAGACAAAACACAGAAGTGCATGACATGAAACTAAATAGTTTCTACTAGTAAATAGTTTTAGAAATGCTAAATAGTCGCATTCCCACTTATATTACGAAGAGGAGCGAAGCACATAACAGTGACAAAAATGGTAAGAGGTCATGCTAATTCTGTAAAAAATATTACCACTTAGTGTAAACAACATTTTGCCAAGTTTACTTAGTTTAAAATTGTAATGCAGCATTAACACAAACTTTGAAGCAATAATTGTTTTACAGTGCAGCAGTGGTTGCTTTTCTGCAAGTATTTTTCTAGCTTATCAAGCTACTGACCATGCCCTTTATGTAGACCTAGGTTACAAATGATCAGTAAGGAATTAAGGCATAAATAAGGGAGTGTTCCTGTCATATTGTACTAGAGACATATTGTAGTGCCTTGTTGAAATTCCAGCAGTGAATTGAACTGATTGCTTTCATCTGTGGCTGTCTGATTTACTTTGTGTGGACTCTGGGGGAAACTGATACATCAGAGCAAGAAGGACAGATGGAGGGAGAAAGCAAGAGAGTGAGGCTGTTTGTGAACTGGCAACCGATGTGTGTTTTACACTCACTTTGTTGGATTGGGTCGATCACGGTAATAGAGCACCGTTGACTAAGATAGGTAGCGAGGCAGGGAGGGAATTTATGTGGGGAAACAGCTAGTTGCTAGAGGCCCTGGGGTTAGGAATGGTTCTGTTGTTTTTCCCTCTTGCTTGTGTCTAGCATTCAACATTCTCTGAGTGGTGGTGAACTAAAGCAGCATTCTGTAGAATGGTTACGCTTCTCATTTGTACTGTACCTTCTATGTGATAAATTAATCTAACATCCAGTAATTATGTTGGAGAGCTGCGCCCACACTGTGACCCCTTCCAGGGGGGTATTATCCACGGTCTGCTGATAATATCGTCCCCAGTCTCTATGGGGAGGTTGTCGTGCAACTAGGACAGGGAACAAATTTTCATTTAATTCTGTAGAAGGCTGTATGTTTTGTCCATCCGTATGTTTGTTTGCTTGTTATCCAATTAAATGATCCTAGAACATTAATTACAGCTGAGCTTATAAAACGCAAGAAACCACAGTGAAAACTGTTGAAATGAGAGCAAAGAATGCAACGTACATTTACTCACTTAGAAGAGAATATTAATCAAATGTTTAGTATGTCTGTATATTAGAAAAGAATATTAGAAGAGAATATTAATCAAATGTTTAGTATGTCTGTATATTTTCAATGATTTACTGCTGATAAGTTTGTGTTAGAAGTGCATAAGTGACCTATGTGTAATCTAAAGTTGAGTAAAATAATTAATATGAAGTGGAAAGTAGGCTACCAAAAATGATTATTATGCTGCGAAAAGTACCAAAAATGATCTATAGGTCATAGAAAGTTCTGGAAAACACTATATAGTGAATAGCACCGTGTTTTACATGATGCCTATGTTAATGACTCCATTTTGTTAAAAATACAGCCTACAAAGCAAGATGTATGCAATAAAATCCTTTTTTTGTTCTGGAAATCAATAGGGTGATTCGCCACGATGGTTTCAGAACCGAGAAGGTAGCGCTGCCAAGTCAGCTGATGCTTTAGGAGGAGTTAAGATAAGATAAGATGTGGTGATTGGCCACAATGATGTTTTAACTGTGTATAAAACGGGTGTAAATGACAGTCCGGGTCCATGTTTATGAAAAAACTGGTCCAGCTTTATGCACTTGTACTAAGTCTTATTTTCCTGAAGAGCTTGCTGCCGTGGTGTCTTTTCCCTCGTGAAGATTTTCGACAAATTGGAGATTTGGACTCCTAGACACGACGTTGTTTACTTTTCTACATGTGTTCCCCGAACTATCACTTCTACGTGCAACGTGACTAGGCCCATCGACTTGCTCCAAGATCGATTACGCACTCCATGCAGCGACTGTTCGACTGTGTTATGAGAGGAAGTAGTGTTATTTATGGATAAAACACTGCAGGAATACTTAGGAATATTACATTGTATATTATATTTGCCAAATTCTTATACGGTTAGTGATACGGTTTGTGGCTACGCCTTCTAGCAATACACCTTCTTTGGCATATCATGTTTTATTTACATTATTTTAATATCTTTGTCATAGTGCCTTAAATGACTTTGCAATCAAGGTTGATTTGGGAGAGGCACCATCACATTACTGGTGTAATTCACTATTTTCTCTGATTAGCTGACGCTTTCAATAAAAGCGCACCAACAAGCAAAACGCACCAAAACGCAGCTTCACAGCAAACAAAATGGAGATATTTTTAGACGTGGCGCTGAATAAAGAAACATTCTTTTCCAGTTTTAGGACTACGGTGTCCAACAAAACCAAGAAAGAACTATGATTAAACATCGCTCCAGCATGGATGGATACACATTTACATTTTAGTCATTTGGCAGACGCTTTTAATGCAAAGCGACTTCCAAGTGCAGAAGATACTCAAAGTTTACTCAGATGCTTTGTAATTGTTTTGTATTTATTTAAAGTATGCCTCTTTTGTACAACATGAATAGAAAATTCAGCTATGTAACAAAATAATATCTCTCCATAACAAGTCTTAGGCTTAAGTTATCTCTAATACAGGGGTCGGCAACCCTGGTCCTGGAGAGCCGCAGGGTGTGCTGGCTTTCGTTGTTGCTTGGCATTAATTGATCAATGAAAGCCGTTGATTAACTCACCTCACCTGGTTTCTTGGGTCTGAGTCGCTTGCTTATTTTAAGGTGGAGACGAAAGCCAGCACACCCTGCGGCTCTCCAGGACCAGGGTTGCCGACCCCTGCTCTAATAGAATGTAATAATAATATGAATAATAGCCTCAAAAACAAATGCTCATTTAACAAAAAGAAAAAGATAATTATTCTTCAATCTTTAGTTTTCTTCAGTCTTCCTTGTCTGCCCATTCAGTTACTAAGTGCGACGTGCAATACAAATTGGTAACTGTGCGTAACGCCAGTGTGGCGCCTTATACAACATTTAAATAGTTTATGCGAAACGGTACACTTATGGAACGAAAAATGATATTAAAAATAATAATTTTGGGGGAAATGGTCTGTGGAACAAGCAAAGCAAAAACCTGGACATTTGAAGAAATTTGTAAAACCTCCCGGACAGATTTTTTAGGACCCAAAAAGAGTAAAAGAGGACGTTTGGTCACGCTATTGTAAGGGGTAGCCAACTCTGCTTTCTGTTCTGTCACTATCAGGTAAACAATCAAAAGTAGTAATGTTTCCTTCTTTTGCCTTTGATTTGCGACTTCGGTGGTACTCATCTAGCTCTCTTTCTTTCTGTGCATAGGAAGGAGGAAGATGAGAGAGCAGTTGGAGCACGGTATTGTGAAAAGATGGAAGATCTGCTGCAGCAGTCAGACTTTGTCATGGTGGTGGTGAACCTGTCACCTCAAACGCACAAGCTGATTGGTGCCAGGGAGCTGGCGATGATAAAGCCCACAGGCACCCTGATCAACATCAGCAGAGGTATGGTGGAATGGCTTAACCCAAACTATTGGCTATTTACTTTTGGTAATGTGACCATTTATAACCTCAAAAATCAGTGGATCCCAAGCACACTATATTATGCATTTTTGAAAATAAAGTTCATGTAAACTATTGTAAACTTTTTAGTTTACAATATTTTCTGTGCATATTTATCAAGAATGCCAATAATCCTGGAGCCCACTGTAGGTTGTATGCCCTTTGTTTACATACCAAACATGTTTACTGGCTTCTTTTAGCCCTGTCTGGGGTTATATACTGCTATTCCACAAGGTGGCAGCCAAGGCGCATCTAACTTCTCAAAGCAGTTGATATCGGCTATGATCATGCTTTTATTTGTAGTTGTTCATTGAGCAGTATTTAAATGTAGCACTTCTAACGGAAACAAGTGGAATTGCACCCCATGTTTGTGTTGCATTACAAAATTTGGACTATGCAAGAACACGCGAAACACCCCTTACGTTGCTCTTTGCGCCGTTGCGCGCATTCCTTAAGTAGAGTATGCAACAGGCCTAAATTTCATGAAGTACAAGATGCATGAAGGTCTCGTATGATGTCACAGTCGTATTCTTGTACACCCTAGCTGAGACTCCTTCATCAGCTTGTTTGATGATGTGCTTTTGCTTTTTCCTGGACACCCCTTGATGTCCCTCCCAAATGTCATTGTTCTGCCCCACATGGGCACTCATACTGTGGAGACAATCCGACTGATGGTGGAGAGGATGGTGACCAATGCTCTGGCAGCTCTCAGTGGAGCACAGCCTCCTGATGAGGTGAAGGTGTAGGACACAGCAGGACTAACATGGCCCTCAGACTCCACTATCCAGGTGGTTGGAAGAAGGACTGCATTTTTAGCATTTTTTGTATAATCTGGGTGTATTGTATTCTAGTAAAATTGCCACTAAGGGGCAAGTTAGCCTTATTAAAGTGAAAAAAATAAATCTTTGAGCACAGCTGAAGAATTGAAATCTGACATTTTACTAAAAAATACTCAAAACCAATACTTTGTCAGAAGATATTAATACATTTGAACAAAACTGAAAAATAAAAACTGTCTTTGCATAAGTGTTTACATAAATATTTGACCCCTGTGCTTTGGAAGCTCCAAGTTCATAGAACAGAATTGTCTAATCATTAAGTGTCTGAATAACCCGCCACCCTGTTTAAGGATTATCAAGCTGTGAATCTAAGGCTAAAGATAATTCTTTATTAAAAACCTGTCAAAAACCTGTGGTCTGAACTGAAAAAGACAGTCCAAAAGTGCAAACTCAAGGATATCAAAGATCTTGAAAATTTCTGCATGGAGGAATTGTCAAAAATCCCTCCAAATGTGGTCTCTAACCTTATCACAAATGATGGGAAAAGACTAATGTCTGTCATCTTTGATGAGGGTGGTTGCACAAGGTATTAAATCAGGGCTGCCAACAGTTTGGGGGCACAGTGGCTTAGCACTGGTGTCACAGAAGAAGGAGGTTCTGGGGTCTCTGTGTGGCGTTTACTTGTTCGTGTGGGTTTACTCCGGGTACTCCAGTTCCCTCCCACACTCAAAGACATGTATGATAGGTTTCACAGCTGTACTCCTGCCATTGCCAAGGCACTGGCCTCAGAACTAGAGTTGGTCACTAGGCACTGCCCACTGCTAAGTAACTATGATGGGTCAAAGGCATAGGAAAAATTACCCCATTAATTGAACCTGTGTGGGGGTTCAATAAAGTAAATCTTATCTTAATTGTGAAATCTGTTTTTTACATTTTTTATTTGAGAAGTGTAGGACTTTGGTTGATTAAGGGTAAAAAAATGACCCCCCCTATTATGTTTAATAGCAGAGAAAAAATGATATTTTTTTAACTTTTCAATTTTTCAACAATTTGATGACAAAGTTTGTGATGATGTGTTTGTGTTGTTTCTTCATGCAAAATAGAATTAAATTACTTAAAATTCAATTGAGCTGCTTTATTTTACAGGTATAGAGAAGGCAGGTCATTTTTTACCCTTAGGACAAGGAGTATACAGAATGTTAAAACTACACATTGGTTCATAAAGGACACTACTACACTTACACTTGTTGGAAAATGAGGTTTATGTCAATAACGGTATTATTTTTAGTTTACAGTATTTTCTGTGCATATTTATCAAGGGTGCCAATAATTCTGGACCTGACTGTACTCATCCCAATACACTTACAGCTATTGCAGTTGGTGGCCAGATATGAATGTGAGGAGTTTATTTATTTATGCAGGGAGCCACATCTGCTGATATAAGAAATTTTAGCTTTTATCATTCACTGTTAGAGCCTGTGAGTTAGAAAGTTTTTAGATAGGCTTTCTGTTAATTATCGGTGAACACTCCAGTCCAGCCATTGTCTGCTTAAGCATCCTCTACATTTACGAGCACCTTACTATTTAGTGTGTTCGTATCAATGTATTAGAGCAGGTACTTACGACTACCATATGATGTTTAACCCATTATTTATTTAAATCGTTTTGATTATTAAAATAAAATGCTTAATGAACGTATGTGTGATTGCTCCATGTGCATACAATTGATTTTTATTTTGCAACAACTTTTGTAGGCCTACGTGTGTGTAGAACCACTTGGAGGCAGCAAAGCCAAGTAGTCGGCTAATCTTTAGTTCTTACCTTACATGTTTTGCTGCCAAAATAGTTTTCCTGAAAGGCAATTTAATAGTTATTCAGTCTTTTATGTTCTAGAAATAGTAGTATTACAATAGCCCTATCCCTGCTATTAATGTATACATTGATCATGTATTAAGATGTTTTAAATTAATTGGATATTAAATGTCAATGGCACTACTACCATGGTGTTTGAGGGATAGGTCTAGGCCACTGCGAAGATTGTTACAAAATTGTATGAACACCAACATTTTGTAAGGTTAGGCTCATTGAATTCAATGGTTAGGCTACTACTTCCCTCAATGAAGAAAACGACTGTATTATTCTTAACCAGCTGAGGAAAAAATATAACCGCAGAATCGAGAGATTTTTCAGATTGCGTCCTCTGGTGTGACGGAGGACTGTGGATAGGATACGGTTACGGTGATGTCATTGTAAAATTAAATTTCAATCCTCCATTCAGAGGCGAGGGGTAGGCTAGTAGACAGCTCTTCAGTTTTTGCTTAAAGCAAAGTGGAGCTCACTGCAGCAGACTGGAGTGCATTCATCCAAGGAATACCGCTAACTAACTCCGTAGAAACGGAGAAATATTTTCGGGACGAATCATAAAGTTCCTGTCTTTCTGGAGCGTCGGAGGAAAAATGAATCGGAGTTTTAGTAAAACACAGCCACTGCGGTACTTCAATTGTACTGCTGTCGAAGTTAAGAGCAAGGTAAGCGTGTCACTCATTGTTTAGGGTGTTTTCAAAGGAGCGAAGAGACTTAAAGTTCGGAAAAACTGTCGAAAGCAGGATAATTACTTCTTCTAAAGGTTCTACTACAAGGTTGTGGGCTAAGTGAAACATTTATGTTATCCTAACCAGTGTTTTCAGTATAACACCTCGAATTGGCTGGTTTCAGATTCAAATGTATCTTCATAACTACGGGTATGGCAAGCTGAGCATACGGTGAAACTGGTGTAAACTTGCACACAAAGCCGAGACTCTGCCCGAGCTACTTCAGTTTGGGCTCTCGCGAATTTCAGTTGAATATATTTCAAGCTCTGTTTTACAAGACAAGGATAGAAAGCCGTGCTATGCCCATTCATTTGTGTCAAGAGCACAACCCGCAATTCCAATAAGTGGCAGCCGTTTTGATTTGATAAGTTGTTTCATTCATTTTTAACGCGAGAGCGTATTTCACCATGTGGGACCCAGCTGGCCAAAGTGTTAAACCCCTTGAATAGTTTTTGGGAAGACTTTCCCAAAATTCTAAGTCAAGTGTTCTAGAAATCCATTGCTTTCAAATTACAAGTAGTGAATTTTACATCATCAATAGAACGATAAGAAGATTGTAATCACATTTGTAATTTGTGTATTAGCCTACACATAATAAGGTTCTCGAATTCCTTCTGCTTTATAGGACAGCTGATTATTAGAAGTGGAATGTTTCAAAATTGCAAAAACAGACCAAATGTGGCGATGCCAGTCCACCTGGAGGAGTAATAATGATTGTGTTGTGATTTCTTGCTGGCAACCCCAGGGTATCGTACTACAGTAGGCCTACGTGCAGGACATGATACGTCAACCACGAAAATAAATTGACAAAGAGTAGGGGAGACCGGGGATGGTTGGCACACTTTTCACTCTGCCGTATTCCTCTGGCATAGTTTGTGTTACCATATTCTAACCAGTAGCAAATGAAAAGTTACGGTCTCAGTTATAAACACATGTTAATGTCCACAAATGTTTTGTAAAATTAGGTGACTCATGATTAAAGTCATGTTGCACACTTGTGCCAACCAGCCCAAGACGAGGTTGGTTGGCACATAATATGGGGTTGGTTGGCACAATGTTAAAATGCTATAGTTACAAAGAATGAAGCAACCAGTAGATTCAACTGTCATCTCAATTTAATTCAAATAACCTTTTTTTGTGTCTGTGTGACTGGTGGGACAGTAACCACAATATTCTGTTCAGAGCTGCACACACACACAGGCATGTACATTTGTATAGAATTATATTTAATTTAATATAAGAATAATGCGTGGATTATCACCATTTCAGTGTGCCAACCAAACTCACTCGCATTGAGATCCACCTCTTTGAAAATATGTTACCCAGCTAACATCACTCATCAGATGTTCAAATCTCATATGAAAATGTAGCTGATTCCTGTCTCTACTTGCTGGAAGGCATTTATAATATATCTTATCTAACACAGTTTTTCGATACATTTAGTGCTTTTGATACTACAGAATTGAAATGCTTACATCACAAAAAAAGTGTGATATTTCTGATATTTAAACATAATAGATGAATGAAGTTCAAGAAAATAAACATTTCGATATTACCAACCACAGTCTCCCCTTCTATCCAAGGGATTACATGTAAATTATAGGATATAAGGATAGAAGTCTTATTACTTACGCAAAAGGAATTCATAAAAATTGTTTTCAGAGTAGCATCATTAGTCAATTTAACTTGCATCGAATGAGTCCATACACAATTTCAAACACATTTCCCCATTTGACTATATCTTATTTTGTTGCACTGTTTCTGCTGTGTGGTGCAATTATTCTAAAACATGTTTTGGTAATTATTCATATAAGTACCAATTCATGCCTGAACTGCATTGGCCGGAAACCCTAAGGAATATTTCCAGCACCTTCTGTGTGTATGTGTGTGTGTATATGTATATGTATATGTATATATATATATATATATATATATATATATATATATATATATATATATATATATATATATATATGTATATATATATATATATATATGTATGTATGTACAGTGTATGTGTGTGCATATATATATATATATATACACACACACACACACACACCCACACACACAGTCTCTGAAATCAGTACAGAATCTAGGAGTATATTAGGAGAGCACACTGATTTCTGTATTTAAGTCAACATTAATTTTGACATTTTTAATGTGGGTACAGTGCAGCATCATTGCTCTGAATATAAATTACATATCTCAAATGGACTGTCAGCTTGATCAACTTGTAGAATATAGAAAAATCCCTCAAGCCGAAGTCACTCTTTGCTGCTATGTTGTAAGACATGATTTGGTTATTGTTTATTTGTATTTGGAAACATGCCTTTCTTGCTGTGCTAACCATTTAAAAAGCTTCAATCCGAGTTAGAACATCAAGGTATTTTCTGTCCAGCAAACTGTCCATATCGTGTCCACATGCCGTCAGGAACATTACTGTTCCATTTCTGGCTAATGCTTGCCTCAGCTTGCTGGCTACTCCGGCTGCAGAATCGCACGTGCATATACATGTACACTCGTCGTCATTGTTAGGTGAAATGCATTTTCACAAATGTAGATGGAGAATGTGTCAGTGCTCCGTCTTGTTAACACTTGTTTGGAAATCTGTGTGGAGAGGGACTGGAAATTCCTGTTCCTGGCAGCTGTGAGGAGGGACAGAATGTTGATGTATCTGGGAGATATTACATGAAATCGGCATTAAAACAAAACAAATGGAAGCACGGTTCCCATGCTTATTCACTTGTTTTTTTTGTTTTTGTTTTTTTGAAAAAGCAAAGCATTTTATTATTTTACTAGTAATGCAGTTCTAACCTTTGTATTGCATATAGAAAACTACTTGCACAAATAGGAAAGGTGTTAGCTTAAATGGAAGTGGCAGAATGCTAGCATTTTGGTGTTTCAGTGGCTGCCTGTTACTCTTGCAGATATGTTCAGCACAAGCTAGATGTTGGCTGCATAAGATCTAAATCATGAAGGGAGATATAATTATATGACCAAAAGCAAACCTAGAGTTAGGTGACATTTTTCGGTGTTCACAGAATATCCACCAAAAATGCTTTCAGACCTGATTGATTATGTTGCTTGTAAATGGTCTATTGCATAACTTGCAACTAAATCTATACAGAAAGCATACTGAATAAGACTAATTTGTTGATATTTGTAGCTGATTAACCAAAAGTGAAACCTGGTGGATTGTTTGTGTTTTAGCTTTCAACTAATGTAAAAATGTGCATTAGAATAAGGTATAGGAAATAGTTTTGGAGTATGTTCACAGAAGTAGAAGAAATGACCATTGTGTCCTGATAGTACAGCTGCTTGTCTTGGAGGTTCCTGTACAACATCGCTTGGGAGTCTTCTTTCATGTGTTAAACAGACTTTTTCAAAGACGTTCCTGTCTGGCTGTATTTAGCTTGGATCAAAGATCTGTAGCATGGATGCCATGTCTTAATTACTTTCAATTGTGGCAGTGGTTCCGTCTATAGTCTCATTCCTCACTCTTCCACAGTGAAGCACTTTCCCTCATTTCAATTAGCTGAGGTATCACTTTAAATTTGTTCCTGGAGCTACAGTTGACTGATGAAATATAGGCCTGCTCTAATATGATATACAAAAATGAGCTTTCCTGTAAGATGTGTATTAAACTGATTCATTCAAGAAATCAAGTGGAAATGATTGAAAAAAAATTATTTGATATGAATCTGTATTTACCTTTACATGTAACTCCTCCATTTGGTCACAATATTAAATCTAAATTGTGTGTGCCATTCCGTTTTCTTTTGTGTTTTTTCATAGTAATGTCTGCTTTGGCTGGCAAACTGCCTGGTTAAATTGAGGGGCTTATTTGAAGGTTGGATATTATGTATACTGGTGAAGTCTACTGTGTATTGATATTGAGGAATGGTACTCCATGGTATGTGTTGTAAGTAGATGTTTACGTGTTTCAGTTATGGGTGGTAAACCATGCATGTTGTACCTTAGTGCCTGAAGTTTGAAGTAAATATCCATTTTCCGAATTTCAAATTTCCGTTTTTAAAATGCTGACATTGTAAGTCTCTAGTCTCTAAGTCATAATGGCCATAGGCCTATGGTAAGCAGGTACGTATAATTTATAATTTGTTTGTATTAGTTGGTGTGTGTGTGTGGGTATGTTGTTTGTATACGCTATTTATTTTGCTTTTTTTATTATTAGTTTGGGGCAGAATTCCGGCGGTTTTCCATGGACCGATCCAAACCCGGGAAGTTTCAGGAGTTTTACACTCTTGTCCTGACCTTGCACCAGCTCACCAACCTGGAAGTGATGATTGGCTATGCAGATGTCCACGGCGACCTGCTTCCTATTAATAATGATGATAATTTCTGCAAGGCTGTGACCAGTGCCCATCCTCTGCTCAGAGTCTTCATACAGAGACAAGGTAAGCCTATGGTTAGACATAATGGTGGCTGTGTGTTTGCATGTCTCTTTCACCCAGTGTTGCTTATATCTGACAACAACCACCTGACATAAGTATGTGCAGAAACCAGAGGGTAGCACTCTCCTATTCCTTGCATAATGAGGAACTTAGGAGTGGTTTGTAGTTGGTGCATTAATGAGCCCCTATGTTGGAGTCTTCCCACTGGGTTTTTTTTTTTTTTTTTTTTTACCTCACATTGTCTTTTTTCCCCCCATTTCCTCATTCTGTAAAGCTTCTTTGTGTCTGTGTCTCTAAAACCCTATTGAATTGAATTCTGTAGGTTTTGTTTTAGTCCCAATGCATGTAATGAAAAATGCATGCAGAAATTTCTTTTAACAGTATAAAAGCTGGAAAAATGGCCAACTATACAACTTACGCCTTCGTCAGGGGTGCATTGCCCATCATTACTTTGTCCATTTTTTCTATGGTATATGGTTCACACACACAGGCTACTGAAGTCGCAGATCATATAGGGTGTGGTTGTTTATAGCCTGAGGCTATAGTCTGTGGGTTCTGGAGCAGGTCCAGTGTGACATGCAAAGTGCCACATTTTCATCATGAGGAATACTTCTTTTCTCAGGTTAAGAACTCACTGTATTCTTTATAGTAGGAGGCCCCCCACAGATCAATCAATATTTTACTTTACATAATTACATTATGATTTCAGTTTAACTTTAGCAGTGATCCACATCAGCAATTCATTGTAACATTTTGGCTAGGTGTTCCCAGATGCCTTGTCAGGTATTACATGTAGACAGGAGGAGAAGTTTGGGGGAAAGTAGGGACCTATGGTAAAAAAATGAATGACTAGTTACAGGAGAGTGCACATTACATAAATACTGGAATGAGCCATTTGTTGTCCGGGCATAGTGGATTGCCTCGTGTTGTCTGGTGAGAACTAGTTTGACCCTGGGAAATGTGTAATCACATGCATATGTGCAGTAGCCATTTCCTCCTTCAGTCTTTCCCCTGGGAAAATGGTTTGCGTAGGAGGAAGAGCCTCAGAAGGTAAGAGGCGTAAAGTGTGGTATTCACATGGTATAGCCTACATCTGACCTGGTGAAAACATGGATACACAATACCAATTACAGTGACACTGTGCCTTTCCCCTTCCACAGAGATCTGAGTCTGAGGTTTTATTGATTTTTCTCTTTGTGAATTCAAGGTCTGCAAAGGGCATGCAGACCTTGAATTCCCACAGGCAAATGTGCCTTCAACTACACATGCATGTGCAGTAAACTGTTCTCTTTCAACAGTAGTAATGGTCTAGTGAATGGTCTGGGTAAAACAAACCTCATGCAAAGTACAGTGGGCAGCTCAATTCCTGAAAGAAACTTCAGTGCCTGGCTCTTGAGCAGTGGATCCAGTGAACTGAATTGTAGGAGGCAGCCGTACTGTCATAGTCGGTCTGGCCTGCTCTGGGTTAAGGGGGAACGCAGCTCTGCCATTTGGAATGTAGCCACTTGTTCATGAATGATTAATGACTGATAATGCAGGATTATTGTCAGGATGTTTCAGGCCCGTATTTCTTACCCTCCGAACTCGATTTGATTGGAATTTGATTGTTTGTTATCTGACCTTGGTCAGCTCCCACAATCATCATGACCTCTTATACTGACTGTGCAAAAATGACCCTATATTTATAGGAATTAAGAATTGGGATAATATTTTGTTGCTATCCTTTTCTTACAATTGGTTAAACCAAACAGGGGGCAATCCCCCTTGGAGCAATGAGGGGTTAAGGCCCTTACTCAAGGGCCAAACAGCTGCACTGATCTTATTGAGGCTACACTGGGGATTGAGCCACCAACCTTCCAGGTCCTAGGCACTAGGCTCCAAGAGCTGAACTGCTTCATAGGCCCAACTGTGTGAAAGCACACATCTAATCCAAACTATTTTAAAATATACTCATGTGCAAGTAGAATATTTGCAGTCAGTGTTTGCAAGTTACCAGTAGGGGACATGCACATGTAGGGGAGAGCCAGTAGTGCAATTCAAGGTCTGCACACTCTTCTTCAATCGAAAAAGACTTACTTACTTAACTTGTGCAAAAATGTTTTCTGATGGTAGCTCCACTGAACGTGCTCCAATAGCGCCAAAATTTTGTTTGCTCATGCACTGTCGTATGCACATGCACAAGTAACCATGTCATTGCAGCTCACATCGTTTTCGAGAAAATGCGCGTGTTACTTTCGCCCTCCGTTACCTTCGACCCGGCTCTCCCCTACTACAATATAATGTTTCTGCTGAGCACTTAGGCCAAGATAATCTGTCCCAAAATGCCTTGGAGTATGTGTTTTGAACATTCTTGTCGAAAGTGCTGCTCTGTAATCCCCTCAGGACCGTGAGAGTTCTGTATATCTTCCATTTCAACACTGACCAGGACTCTGCAGTTTCTGCAGGCATCATGCGATGTTCAGTAGATGAGCTTTGCATACAATCTGACAAGGGGTGTAAATCACAATACTGGAAGGCAAGAGGAGGAATATGTTGCATAATTACTCCGCAACTTTGTATCCTCACGTCATGAGGCATATGTCACCATTTTTATAATTTTGCAAATTAATTTTGAAGTGTTTTGTTTGGCACAAAGCACCTTCTGCAAGAAATTGCGGACATTGTCAAATGTTCTGTAGTTGCCAACACTTCTATTGTCAGCTCCCAAAGGGGAGTCATTCATTTGAGTGAAATTTGTATACAGCCTCCAACACTCCCCCTTGTCTGGGCGTGACCTGACATGAATAGTCCCTGACTGGTTTCTACTGTACATACAATATTAATATCACTCCACTGCAATATTAGCTTGTTTCACACTCCAAGGACAAGTGAATACCTGTACTGTGTTGGAATTAATCTGCTTTGAAAAGACGTTGGGTGACATAGAATATTGGCCCAATCTTTGGTTGTATTATAACATGTATTATGATCACTGTAGCTGGCATTTAAGTTTCTTGGGTGGACAATTAAGCAGAAAAGTACTGGTTTCTTTTCTCTTAGTCCCACACCTCTAACAACAATTCCAATTTTGGCAGGTGGTTAATGTCTCGCATATGTGACTGCTAAAGAAAGGCTTTAACTCAAATTACTGAAACTGAGATCATCTAGCAGATTGAATCCGTCACCTGATTATGGGAAAGGTAAAATAAGGTAAAATTGTCTGTTGCATTGCACTAGTCTTGAGAGAAAATATTGTAAAAAGGTAAGAAAAGATGGAAAAGGTAGTCCCATAAAAATGAATTCGATTATTTCCTTGTTTTAAGCGGTGCATCGAGGATATGTTCCAGAAATTTCAGAGGGAAAGCAGTGAAAGACATGTACGATTTTTGCAGCCTAAGAAATTCTACATTTTCCTGGCTTGCTAGTTCACCAAATTATACTATTGTGAAAAACCACATCTCCACATGGACTGTCTGAGTTTAGCCATTCAGCTGGAATATTCCCATCAGCTACCATTCCCATGTATAAGTACAAATGAGACTGTGGTCAATGCTTTTTAAAAAAAAATATTTTAGTGACCATTTTGCCATGTCTTGAGCGAAGGTCTGCCCTATTTTAAATAATTAGTATTTTGTCTAAAAGGCCCCAGGAGCTGGAATTGCTATACAGGAGGTTTATGTGGTTTTCATTCAGAGAAGGCCAGAGGTCTTCATTTTACTCCTTCAGAGAAGTTCAATGTTTGTTCAGTCTAAGTCATACTCTGATAGCAAGGTGGATGAGACTTGTAGAATTTGACTTTGTTATTTTGTGTGGTATGGGAATTAAAGTTCTGTGGAGGGAACTTATCAGGGTGTGCTTCAGTGAAATATTTTGTACAATTACGCGTCTCCTGGGAGTGTGCTTTGCGATTCCGGAATAGGAAACAATTTGAATGTTGTTTAGGAATTGCTCATTTGTATGTAGTTGCCATTTTCTGTGCTTGTTTATATGACTATGAAATCTGCAGTTTCAGCTCTGCCTCTTTTATTTATTTATTTATTTATTTATTCCCCCCCCGCTCGTCTAAGGCCCATTCGCCAGAAATGCATATTAAGCCTGGGCTTATCAAGGGTTCTGTACATATATATTTGTGAAAGGGCACCGAGAGTTCTTCTTTAAGAACTGAAAAAATATTCTAAACACATTTTTGGTAAATGTTTGGTCTTATTTATAGTGGTATGTGAAGGTTTTGGCACCCCTTGTCAAATTGCATGTGTTGAATCTCATGAAAAATTTGAAAAAATGAAAAATTTGTTCTGTGAAGGGAAAGTTTGCTAATGTCGGGCGGCCTGAAACTGAAACTGGTAGCCTGTGTTATTGAGACTGACTTCACCCAGCTTTACATGGAATACCTCTAAGTTTCGGGTCTCTTCATCCATGGTTAAATGGTTATCCATGGTTGGGGTCAAGCTCTGCTCTGCACACCCGCTGTGCAAAAAGGTCCAAAATATTGAATTGTTAGAACTGAACCATTCCATTCAATTTCAAATGGTGAAATACTGTACAGGTTACTTATGAATTTCAAATGGAATTTTTGCAGGTACCGATACGTATAATGGCTGCAGTAGAATGTCAAAACTGATACTTCCCCGGGGTAAAAGGACCAGCACAATTAGTCAAGCAACACCCGAAACCTATGCAGCTCCTCATCCAGGAATAACTGCTGCATTTGTTCATATTTGTAGGAATCTGTGGATGTCATTTGCATTGGTTTGTGTGCCATGTAGAATTACATGGTCATTATTGCATGGCACAAAATCAGTAAGGGGCCACCGTTAACCACACAATCGATCTCAGGCCTCCTTCAGTCAAGGTCAGAATTGTAAACCCAGAAAAACCGATGGCAAGGGAAAGATGTAGGAAGGATCAGAAGGCAAATGCAGTTACTTGGCAAGTGGGTCATTTCCTCTGTGGAAATGCGTAAACATTCCAGGGCTTTGTGTGCAGAGTCTCAAAACCCAGTTTTTATTGGCTGGCAATGTTTATAGGAGGAAGTAATCTACAACTAAATGGATAAAGAAAGAGAAAGATATTTAACAGTGGTTCAAAATAATTTGGTCAAAACTTCACTGAAGCTTCCTTTTATGCTCCTTGTACACATGGAGCAATAGGCTGTGAACCCACTGTAGCATTTGGCCCTGTACAGTATATTATATTAACAATATTAATGGATGACTCTGTCAGGTATTTTTACATATTGCACACATTTGCAATTCAAAGAGCTAGCATGTAAAAATGTTTCATTGGAAAACTGGATTCTCATGGAAGGCTCCCATCCCCTTTCCCCTTGGCATTAACTCAAGGTGTATGAATTTAAAGACTGGATCTGGTTCATGAGTAGCTCGCTGACAGTCTGTAGAGTGGGTGGGATTTTTGGGTTCTAACTTTGTCGCCATTTTAATATATTTTCCAATATCGGAATGCCCGATCATAGCTGGTGTCTGCTCCATCGATGCAGTGGCCTATCAGTATTTAGAGGGTGCATTCTAGGAGACTCATTCTCAGGAATCATGCAGCCAGCTGTTGCTTCTCTTCTCTCTGCATTTCACCGCTGGACTGCAGCTTTCATGCCGCAGGCCTGCAGAACTGCTTTATTTTTGGGTGCAGTTGTGTTGAGACCTTTTTAAAAATCATAATGCACGTCGGACCAGTTTCTCAATAGCCATGTAGTGTTAAACTAAATTTGACTAAAGGTCCCTTTCCACATCAGCTATCTCTGAAATGATTTCCCTACCGTTTCAGCCCTCCCCTCCAACCCACACACCCCCCCCCCTCCCCCCGCTCTGGGAAACGGACATTTTTACTTCTGGTTTTTGTTTCATAATCGTTCTGAAGGAGCGATTTCCGGCCAGACGAGCCTGCTGCCTTCACTGTGCCTATGTCCTGAAATATAATATTAAACCAAGGCTACACAACCTCATCCACCACCCAAACCACTGCTCAACCTGGCACCTGAGTCACAAAGAGCTATGGCAGAAAGTGAAAGGGGATGGATCTTAATTCTTTTTAAGAAATCACTATCCAGCTATGCAGATCTCTTAACATGACCCATATGTGCAGTGTAGTAAATTGCAGTAATTACACTGGGGTTGGAACAGGGGGACTGGGATGTGGTTGTTGGGATGTGCTGCGTGTACAGAATCTGTGATATATGAGCAGTTTGAGTCTAGGACAGATTCCTTTTCTAATTTACCCTGGCAGTTGGGACACAGAGGATGATCAATTCAGGGGCTTTAACAGATTCTGCAAAACTGACTATTCCTTATTTGTGTTTTGTTATTTCTGAAAAGATGTTGTTCATGGGGGAAAAGTAGGCTACTCCTTGGTTTCCTGTAGCTTATTGCCATAATTAATCTTTCAGAAATGTCTTTCCTTTCTGTCCTTTGACTGCACATCATTTGTCAACACCTGGCTGCCTGTTCTGGCACTTCAGGAGCTGTTTAACCCTTTAACCCCTTTTCTTGACACAAGCCTGAAAATGACATGCCCATAATAAAATGGTTACTATTCTTCAACACTATTCTTGAACTATCTTGAATTTTTGTCAAATTCCCAAACCCCATCAACAAATCAAACGCATTCCCTCATTTCGCTAAAGCAGCCTGGCTCCATATTTAAGCATACTGAATAATAATGAAATATTTTCAGAATTTATTTGGATGCTCACAGATATAGTGGCGTCACGTCACTGAAAATGCTCTCATTTTCACAGGGGCGAAAAAATGCTGTGTTTTATGCAAGCTTAACCATTTATACACCATTGGCCACGTAATGCAATTATCTAAAATGCTCTTTAGTCATCACTTCAATGACATGCCCATAGTTGGTTCTTTGATGAGCTTAAAATAGGTTATACAGGTGAAACATAATGGGTTAACTTTAGGCTATGAGCATAATTTCCATATGTAAATTTAAACAATGGATATGTGTTAATCCATCAGAAAAACAACCTCAGTGTATTAACTTGAAATGGCTGTGTCTTGTGAGTAATATTAGAGGCTGATATTTTAAGATGATGTTGCTTGCCAAATTAGCTTGTCATTTTTTGTTTATTTTTGCTTTCATTCCCAAAATGAAACCTCAAAGTGAATAACCCTGCTTGTTATCATGCGGCCCAGACACAGTGTACGGCATGGGAGGTGAAATGTTTATTTTATCTTTGTTTAGGGAACAAGTTGATGTTGTTTTTCCTGGGAAAATCATGTTTAAAGGTACTTTCTTGCCAAGATGTTTTAAACGATAAACATGCGTTTGTCTTGGGCAAATCTATCATAATACCAAGTGTTTGCCAATATATTCTAAGGCCAGGTAAATTTTCTGTTAACATGCCTCTTGCTTGAGTTATAGCTGCTTGAGAGTTAATGTATGGCTGTGGAAATGTGACTTGAGTCATTGCAGTTTGAGTCAAGACTTCCTCTGCTGCATTGTTTTGGCACAATAACGGTGTTCGGTAAGAGCATGTGAATCAATGCACGGCACATCTAAACAGGATTCTGCGACCAGCTGTTAAATAATAATAATAATAAACCTTTAGATTTTGAATTCAGTTTCATGTAAAAGAACAATACATACAGTATTGAGGGGTTCCAGGAAACCTTTTAAGCCTTTGAACATTGCAGGCACTCCAGCACTCTTATTGTGTCTTTTGTAATTGTTTTGTCTCGTAGCTGATTGGAGGTCAGTTAAAGCCAGATGTGTTGGTTGGACTGCCTACTAATCGCATTTTGCAAATGAGGCTGATTTTAAACAGTGCAATTAAAACTCCTGTATAATGCATTGAATATCATCATTGCATGTGGTAATACCCATATATATTCTGGTGCCACGTAAAAGCGTTTCCAGCACAAGACTATGTATTGATATTCCAGCTGTGATGGCAATTGTCGTTTGAATTAAACCAAATTTTGTGCAATGTAACATTGCAATGGCCATGACTACTGCCAGAATAGAATGGGAACGTTGTGTGGAGATTCCAGGATGTCTTCCATTTCTTTAAGAAGCAGAATTATTTGTGGCTGGGATTTTTCAGTTTTTAGTACACTTGTGTCTTTCCCAATTTGCTTTCTGTGATTGTTTTGGAGGATAACTAATCAAATCAACGACACACCCCGGTTTTTACTCAACCCAGGGATTGGACCTCAATCAATGGAAAACCTGTGGGCTGATCTGAAGAGGGCAGCTGATAAGTGCAAACCCAACAATGTGAAGGGTGGTGCAAGGCTCTGCATAGAGGAATGGTCCAGAATTCCTCCAAATGTGTTCCTTAACCTTGTCAAGCATTACAAGAAAATACTCCATGCTGTATTTTTTTTGCCAAAGGCTCATGCCCTAGGTACTAAACCAACCAAGCCAATAATTATGATTTTTTTACATTTAATTTGAGTTGGTTCCATTGAGGCATTAATAACATTCAGTATTCTTCACAGTACGTTGGCATTTTGAGTTTATCCCAATAATTACTGTACATTGTTTCTTTTTTTTTAAAAGCATTTCTAGTCAGTGGTGCCAATAATAATATATTTGTATATAACTGGTATAGTAGCTGTCAAAATAAACTTTATTCTCTATAAGATGTTATATTAATGATCACTTATCACCTTTTTAAGTGTATAGTAATACAGTGTGCTTCATATCCTGGAAATGAAAGGCTTTTATTACACATTTTATTTGCTGCTATGGTGTTTCATTTTACAGTATCTCCTTTTGTGTGGATTTAAAAAAACACAGCAGATTATTGGTATTTCATATCCATTAAAATCAGCTTTGTGGCATACATCTGACATGGGCTTATTGAATGACCGCCAAGGACTATTGTTATGTATGGGGTGTTTTACTGTGATCCCATCGACGATGAGCCAGTGTTCTACACTATGACAAGTGAGCCAGGGTAATTGATGGTAACAAAAACCAGCATACACACTGGCTCATTGTTATCTTAAGCCTCAGAAATGATTGATTGTATTTGAATATTCAGGGAGTGCTGAAAGTCTTTGTCTGTGTCCTGTCTTGCAGAAGAAGTGGACTACAGTGACTTTGGTGGCAGCACCCTGGCACGGCGGAAGAAGGCGGGGGGGATGCTGCGTAACGATGTGGGCCGCAGGCTGCCGCAGATCCGCATCGGCGTGCCCCAGGACTTCCGGCCCGTGTCCTCCATCATCGACGTGGACATCCTGCCCAAGTCCCACCGCCGCGTGCGTCTGTACCGCCACGGCTCAGACAAGCCCCTGGGCTTCTACATCCGGGACGGGACCAGCGTAAGGGTCACGCCCCAGGGCCTGGAGAAGGTTCCGGGCATCTTCATCTCGCGCATGGTGCCCGGCGGGCTGGCGGACAGCACGGGGCTGCTGGCCGTCAATGACGAGGTTCTGGAGGTCAACGGCATCGAAGTCATGGGGAAAACGTTGGACCAGGTGACGGATATGATGATCGCCAACAGCCACAACCTGATCATCACTGTTAAGCCGGTCAACCAGCGGAACAACGTTATGCGAGGCAGTCGCATGTCTGGAAGTTCCGGCCGGTCTACGGACAGCAGTGGCTCTGCTGGTCACCTGGGCCACGCCAGACTGGCTGCGGATGAGCTGGAGAGTGACGAGGACTCCGACATCGTTATCGAAAGGAGCCTCAAACGACCCTCCCGACGCTCCAACGCGTCCACCGTCTCCAACGCCTCCCGCGGGCGGACGCACACCCCGCCCGGCTCCCTCCGCCGCCCGGCCTCAGCCGTCATCAGCAGCCAGTCACACCCCACCCACCACTCCCAGCCCAGCCTCAACGGGACAGCCAATGGCAGCCTGAGCTTTAAGTCCCACAGAGACCCTGCTTACAGAAGCAGTCCTGCCCTGAGAGAGAGCAACAGTAGCCTGCACCAGATCCTGCACACCCTGCGGACAGACCCGCGACACAGTCTGGCACTGCCCAGCGGAGGGGTAGAGGAGGATGGCACTGTCATCACGCTCTAGAGCACCCCCCGAACACTCTCATGACTGACAAACATCAGCACTTTTATAAATATCAAAAACACTTTTACAAACTGAGGCCAATACAGGCTTCTTGTGTGTATAAATATTTTTATGTACCATGAATTACCTTTCTTAAATAAGTGGATGTAGTATTTTTAGCAGCAGTATATGCATCTAGTATGCATCATTTAAGTGCATTGTAATGTGAAAGGAATTTTCACTCATGTAAAGGGGACCAACAGTCAGGGCCTGTTATCATTTGTCAAAAGATCGGTCATTACTCTTGGTGGTTGCCTTTATTAGGGCATTTAAACATAGCCTTGATAGTTATGTATTCATATTTCATATAAATGTTTTTAGTACAATGAGTAGTAGTCAGTGTTCCAGTGTTGTCAAATACACTGGGATGAATTAATTCATATTATGTTATGCGGTACAGTACAGAAACAAAGTTCAGTTCAGAGACACTGTTCAAAACTTAAAGATTAATCTTTCTTAATTATGAAACATACAGGAGCTCTGCTTTTAGGTCATGCTTGTTTTTCAAGCAAACAGAAAGGTTAGCTGTGTTCTTAGTGTTATGTGGAAAGGGGGCCTCTTTACCACATGTTAGTTACCTCCAGTGTATACCTTTATGCTTCCTTGGCTATGAATTTACCTGGGACCTAATGAGATTCATGTGAAATACAGTCAACTCCAGAATTATTGGCACCCTTGATGAATATGCACAAAAAATACTGTTAACTTAACTAAAAAATAATACCGCTGTTGACATAAACATTTCCTGATTTTCTTCTGAATTTCCTGGTACTGCTGAATTTATTATGCCATTGATCTTAAATTGTGCCCCTGGACCACTGGCAACAAAACATCCCCAAATAATCAATGACCCACCTCCATAATTGACAGTGGGTATGAGGTGCTTCTCTTTGTATGCATTCCTCTTTTGCCGCCAAACACGTTGATGGTTTGTACGGCCAAAAAGTGCATCTTTCCATAGCACTCTCTCGAGTCATAATTCCAATGACGCTTGGCAAAGTCCAGATGCTTGGTTTTGTTTATTGTGCTCAGCTGTTTGTGTTATTTCTGGCACCTTAACAAAGAGTTTGCTGTGTGGAGCTGGAATTGTATTATTATTTTTGAGACTTGGTGATCCTTGGGTTTCTATGGTCTGACAAAAATGATTTTATGGATGACAAAAGGATTTTGCATGCTTTTCATACTCGATTGAAACAGAAAGTGATGGAATGGCACCATATAGTTCATTTAGACTGAAATTAGCTAAATTAGTATCATTGCCAATTAACCTTTTTTTGCAATAATTCTATTTACAATAATTGTTTTAGGTTTAAAAAAAAAAAAGATTATTAATGAAAACATTGAAACATGAGAGTAAATGGATTGAAATAAAAGTATATAGTTTTCCCATATATTTGAATATGCTATAGCTATGGATTATATGTTTATGATATGCAGCCATTTTCCTTCATTTTTATCAAGTAATTCTGGAGCTGACTGCATGTCCCTGTTGTAAGTGTCCCCTGACTACAAGTGAATCTACAATCTGAATACAGTACTACACATTGGCATTGCTTACTGAGATAATGTCACTTTGTTATGTTGATGTTGTTATTGCTGTCGTGTTTAATGAACATGATTTGACTCAAACAAAGGAAAAACTTTATTTCCGAATTTGAGATAAATATAGGAAAGTGTTCTTTTAAAAGTTGTTAATTCACAGCAAGATGGCAATGTATATGTTCAATGTTCACTAACCATAAACCCGAGATCTATTGCATAGTGGGGATAGTTGTCTTAAATGATGTACAGAAGGCCTTACAGTGTTTGGTGTTTGGTGTCTGTATTTTAAAGTGGTGATTTCAGGAGATATAATGCAGAGAAATGTCCTTTAAGAATTTATCATGAGAGCAAGTAAAAATGTTCTGGTTTCAGCACTCAGTATTTTTGTACAGTACAGATATTTGTTAATGACTCCTGTTTTATTTGTAAATGCTTGGAATTGATTCTATGTCTGCCCATGACTTTTTTAGGGTCGATTCCATGGGTCAAAATGTAACGTTCGATGGTCAAAAGCAACTGTTCGTTTCAGATTACACAATGGCGCATCCTCATGGACAGACATGTCAGAGAGTACCACCTGCTGGTAGGAGGGAATACTATTTTGCTTCGGCTCCACATTACCTCCCCGTGGCAAAATATTACATCTTTTTATTTATCATCGAAGAATTTTCCTGGAAATTATTTTGTGTGTCTCCATTCTCCATTGTTTTCCATTGTACCTTGTGTTTGTTTTATTCAGAAAGAAGTTGATATATTTCTCACCTGTGCCATCTTCAAAAACAAAAAACACTGGCACCAGCATGGAATGTCAGTCGGGAGTCCTGCCTTGAGGAAAGTTACAGTATCAATCTTGCATTTCATTAAATAAAGTAAAAAGTGAGACAGCCAAAGCCTACAGAAGAACTGTGGCAAGTTGTCCTAAATGGTTGGATGGTCGATTTCCGATTTTCTTATAAAACTGCAGGACAGTGTACCTAAGAGAATTGATGCAGTTTTAAAGGCGAAGCGCCGGTTATACAAAATATTGATTTAAAGTATTTACTGCTATAGTAAATTTAGATATTTGGAACCTTTCGTTTTATATTTTAGCTACTGTATAGTTGTTTTTGTTTTTTTACAGGTGCCAAAGACTTTTGCACAGTAGGCTATTGTACATGTGTGATGCACGTGTGAGCCTTTTACAGTGAACCTTAAGACACAAATGTAAATATTTACACACATCCACTCATCCTTTGTTCAAGTAACTTTTTTTTTCATCTCTTTCATTACTATTTTTTCTAGATTTTTCCAAAACTGATTGGAGCACACAATTGGTAAAAAGCCAAAGCCATACACATAATTAAGTGTTACCCCCATTGCCCCCCTTCCCGGTTAATTGTTCATGAATGTCACTTTCTTACTTCGCATTCACATTATTTTGTTTCACTTAACCATAAATGTTTCCTCTGCTTTTGTAGACAAGATGGAGTAATCAGTCACTGTCGGAGATGAGATAAACCTTTGGTCAATTGTGATTGTTTACTGAAAATAATGTACATAATTCCATGCCACTGTTTATTGAATGTATTTTGAATATTTTGTAAAGAGGAGTTTTAATAAAGACACTTAAGATTAGACGATTCTGTGTAGTGATGCTCTTTTAAACATAAGCAATTAAACTAACATCAATCTCTAATTATTTTGTTGAAAGGTCTGGAGGCTGCAAACCTCTTTGGCTAAGGTTTAGGCCATGTTTCTCAAACTCTATCCCACCCCTGTGTACGCTGGTTTCCGTGCCTTTCATGTTTTTGGGGATCGTCGTCGTGTGGGCAGGTGTTGTTCTCTCCACTCCCCCAGGCTATCCTTTTACCCCCCCGAGCTTGGGGGGGGGGGGGGGGGTTCACCCGGGCTATATTTCGGGACACACCTCCAGCAGCAATTCCACCGAGTCGTCATCCAGAACCGTCAGACCATACACCCCGTTGGGTGCCCGATAGATCGGGCAGTACAGGATGACATGGTCTGCAGTTTGTTCCTCTGCGCCACACTCACAAACCGCACTGGAAGCCAAGCCCCATCCGTTTGGCCTCCCTGTTGTTAAGATGGAAGGCCGCCGACACTGTCTTTGCCTCGCTGAGCTTCAATCTCCATTTCTGGAGGTAGGCCGCTAGTGTCTGCATGTCCTGGCTCAGAGTCCCCTCCACAGACTGCCAGTCTCCAGCGGAGTATACCAGGGCGAGGTCGTCTGCATAAGCATACTTCCGCGAGACTGTGTTAGGCAAGTCATAGGTATAGATGTTGTATAGGAGGGGGGCCAGGACGGATCCCTGGGGGACGCCGTTTTTGAGGCGTCGTAACCTGCTTCGCTGTCCACTACCGGTGGTGAGGGTAAAGCTGCGATTTCGGACAAGCTCCATGATCATGCTGACCATGTGCCTGTCCGGCAGCAGGCGGAGCAGCTTACAGGTGAGGCCGCGGTGCCATACAGTATCGTAGGCTGCCGTCAGATCTATAAAGACGGCCCCGGCCTTCTTCTTGGCCGAAAAGCTATCCTCGATGTCTTGAGTCATCAGTGTGACTTTTTGGGGATTATTATGCCTCATAAGCCACATTATGTAAGAAATTGCTGTGCATGCCATGGAGAATAAAAGTACCATATTGACATTGTAATTATTGTTCTATGTTGGAAACAATTGTATAAAATAACAGAAAGGAACTGGTCAAATGAAAGACAGATGAAGCGATAGATTCATAATTGGTGAATATGGAGATACCTGGTCTGTAAAACTAACCTTGTGGCAGATGATGAAGAATTCAAAGATGAAGCTGTTAGTAAATTCTGAATTTACTGAGGAATGAGAAAATGACCTTTATCCCAGTGAAGAAGCTGATCAACCGTTCTTAGTGAAAAGTGGGGTTTTTTGGGGGTTTTTTAAATTCTTTTACAATTTAAAATCTTAAAACACACTCAATAACCCAAAAGAATAATTTTAACAAATACGGACACTCATTTTGAACTAAAAGACAAAAACCTTATTTAAATGAAACCTAACTTCAGGAAAAGGTGTGGAAACAAATGATTACAGAATAAGAAAAACTAAATATTACAAATCTTAACAAAATCATACCAAAACAAAAAGAAAAAAAGGGTGAATTTAAGATTTCCCAAAACGGGCAGAGATTTAAAAAAAATGGTCCCCAGTCAGTGCATCCGTGGGGGCAGTGTTCAGTCAGGGTAAGTGCCGGCGGTACATAAATGTTCTAGTGGGGAGACACCTATGGGCTGTCATCCAGGCAATGTCTTTTTGTTTGTTAGTAAGACGGTTGTGTGTCACATTTGCCCAGATGACTTGCGGGTCCCGGTCTGCCCCCCCCCCCCCCCTCGGGAGCGTTACAATTTGGGCAGATCTTAAATGAGCCATGATCATTTTGTAGCTCCACGAGTTTAGGCCAGCCCTTGGCAGACCCATCCTGTAGGCAAAGTCCTTCAGGTCTCGGGAGACGTAGGGGGGGTCCCAGCTATAGGGTATGGTGAGGTCCAGCACACCCAAGCCCATTGCTCTGAGGAAGGGGGTGGCATAGTACCTGGCAAAGGTACCAGAGGCCTTACCTGCGTTCTGGACAAGGGTGGCCAGACCCTGCACCATAATGATGGTTGCGATGTCTGGGACCCCCCGCCCCCCATTCCGCTCCTCCTTGAGGAGGGCGATGCATTTTAGCTTTTCCATGGTACTCCCCCAGACAAAGCGGAAAGCCATCCAGGTGATTCGCTTCCCGGTGGCTTTGTCTGGGGGAAACACCCTCCCCACATAGAGCAGAATGGTTAGGACTATTGCCTTCAGGACAAGGATCTTACCTGCCATGGTCAAGGGCCGTGCACTCCAGCTCCTGATTTTATTTTGGACATGGCGGAGGGCTCCCTCCCAGCTGGTTCTCCCTCCTCCGTCAGCGTGGAAGGTCACCCCCAGGAGCTTGATGGTATTCCTACGCACAGGGAAGGAAACGGTCAGCTCCTCACTCCAATGTGGAGACAGAAACTGTTCACTCTTGTCCTGGTTGACCAGGGCACTAGTGGCCACACACAAGGCGTCCAACACCTTGGTGGCACAAGCAATGGACCGACTATCTGTGGCGATGATGGAAATGTCGTCCATGTACACCTTCAACCATTCCCCCCCCAGCTCTAGGTAGTGGATAGCCCACCACACCTGGATTGATCTTATAGTCGACTGAGAGGAGGTTGATCGGCCTCCAGTTACGGAGGTCCTTCGGGTCCCCCTTCTTTGGGACAAGAGCTACTGAGCTCTGTCTCAGTGAGGCGCCTAACCGCCCCTCCCTGAACACTTCCGCCACGTCCCCCTTCAGGAGATCCCAGTGAGCCTGGTAGAACTCGGCTGGGATTCCATCAGGGCCCGGAGCTTTGTGTGTGTTCAGGGGAGTACAAAGCCCTGGTGAGCTGCTCAATGCTCAACTCCGCCAGGCATCTGTCCAGGCAGCCCAGGAAGCTGTCCATGAGAGCCCCATCTGAGGGCCTCTCGCTATAAAGGCCCTCGTAGAACTCCCTGGCCACCTCCCGGACCTCTTCAGTCACCACCACACCTCTGTTGTTATAGAGAGACAAGATGTTATTCGTCTTGGTCCATGCCCTGCGGAAGAAGAACCGTGTGCACTTCTTATCCTCCTGGAGGCCCTGGAGTTTGGAGCGGAAGGTCTGTTTCTTCCGCTCTTCCCGGTATTCTGCCGAGTTTGCGCGATTTCGCTGCTAACATCCAGGCCTCGGGACTGGAGGAGGCTAAATCGTTGGAGGGCAGCATTGTGGCTGTCAAAAACTGCACTCCTTTCCCTTGCCTTCCTACGCCCGACTGCCCGGAAGTAGCCCCGCACTCGCTCCTTCACCATCTCCCACCACTCCACCGGGGAGTCAAGAAGATGTTTCAGACTCACCCACTCCAGGTATCTTCTCAAGAAGGAGACTGGCTGATGTTCATTCACCAGAGCCCCTTACCCATGGTTATAGATTTCTCCCAGACCAGGGACATGGTTACCATGTGATGGTCTGAGAAGTGCACCGCCTTGGTGGAATAGCTGTGCACCCTCCAGCCTGGGGAGAGCAGAAACATGTCAATTCTGGAAGAGGAGGAGCCAGAGGAACTCACAAATGTGTGCTGGGGAGGAGAGGCGCCCCTGGCGTCGCAGAGGGAGAAATCTGAGGGACCGCAACAAAGTGCTGGAGCGATCCGGCCTTGGTTTGCCGCAGTCCTCATCTCTTAATGCACGACCCTGAGTTGGGGAACCCCCGACATCGAAATCGGTGACGAGGATTCACCCACTCTCCACAATGTCATGTGGTGTTATTTTAACGAAGGGGTTCTTCGTCAACGTGCCGACCCCATCAGCTCTGGCGATATTAGAGCCAGACCAGAGAGAGTCTCCAATTTTCCATTCCCCCCCAGAACGCCATCCAATTCCCTGAACGGAATGCCACATTCCTGGAGCAGGACGACGTCCGAGGGGATTTGTGAAAGAATGGAGAAAACTGTTGAACGTTTGTCTGGGTGTTTGATGCTGCGGGTGTTGAGTGTTGTTAAAGTGATTGTATTTGTCATGAGTATTTTTATTATTGGTGTGTGTCTGGTGGACCGGAATTGTTACTGGAAATTTTATGGCACATTTGATCTATTGTGGAGAAGATTGTGTCCGGGTTATTGTGGCGCCTACTCACCCCCTGACCATGTACCCCCATAGGCCTCCCCTCCTGACTGCCTGGGAGGTTCCGTCCTGGAGAGGTGGGGGCAGAAGTTCTTACCCCAGGCTTCCCCCCAGCCCCTGGAGGGCTCTGAGAGGCGGATGATGTTAGTGACCCTTTTCCAGAGTCTGGACCGGGGGCTGGCTGGTCCTTAGTAGATCTGGGGTGGAAAGTACTGGAGGTGTGGTGACCGGTTTGTCTCAGCTTTGGTGGTGGTGGGGTTGGTTTATTTGGGCGTGGTAGGGGATTTGGCCTGGCGGAGATTTGTGGGGTTTCTTTAGAATTTGTTGACGGCTCTTTTGGCTAATTTAGTTTGGCGTACTATTGCTGGATTTGTAGGCTGGGTGGGAAGATTGTGATTAACTGTTGTTTTTGGTGAATGCATTCTTTTGCCCTTTTTAGATGTTGCCTTCTGCCAGGGTGTGATGGTGTCCTCGGTGTCTGTGGTTGAGGAGTCTGACTCCTCCATCATGATGAGGATGTCGGAGTCAGGCTCCTCCTTTACAGTGGTGATTGGGGGTAGGGTGATCAGGGGAACTGTACTATTAGGGGTTTCCGAATTAGTGCTGCAAGGGAGGTCTTGTGCCGTGCATGGTGCTTGAGTGGGTGTGTTATCAGGCTGAACAGGGATGGAAGTGAGTGTGTTTTCAATTATTGTAGGTGCAAGAGGGGTAGGGAGCGGGGGGGCACTCGATGATGGTAAAGGGGGCGCGGTGCTCCGGGCCCTGTTTGCGTGCGAGAGGGGGCAATCACGGAAGAGATGCCCCCTCACCCCGCAGAGATTACAGAGCCTTGGATCACGGCACACCCTGGTCTCTTGCTTACTGCCACACGACTTACACTTGACCACTGTGCAGGCTGCAGCTAAGTGACCCAACTCGCCGCAGTTCCTGCACAGCTTGGGTCTGCTGTAATAAAACACCATGCCCTGGTGTCTCCCCAGCGTGATGGTGCTGGGGATGTGACATACCCCCCCAACTGCAGAGGGGTCGGGTTTCAATTGGACCAGCCATTTCCTGGCCCCGAGCCAGACTCCGTCCTCATCCAGGACCCTCTCAGATCCGGATTTAACAACTCCATACCTGCCTAACCACGTACTCACGTTGTGGTACTGCACAGCTTTATTATAAAACTGTACAGTGACCACTTTGTTTTCTGTGTCAGACAGGGGCTCTACCTCAAAATTGCTGAGGGGGGCCTTGTCCTTCCCCTCTCTAAAGAGGTTCCAGAACCTCTCCAGGACATTAGCATTCTTAAAGCTAATCTCAAAAATGTCTGCGTTTCCTGGAACCTTCACCAGGCAGTTCAGGTCACCTGGCACAAAGCCCATGGCTTGCTGAAGGACTGCCTGACTAAATTCCAGGCGGGTAATACCTGTCACTCTCCTCTCCAGTCCACTCACTCTTGGGGCAGCAGCTCCATTTCTCCCCCCGGTGGCAGCTGGCCCAGTGACGCCCTCTACGGCTGCACCACCTCCCCCTTGCTCCACCAGAGGACCCACACTACTGCTGCTGCCCCCCTCTCCACTGGGCAGGAGAGTCATGCGGGCGGCGTGATGTCTTCTGACACCTGGCTGTGCTCCTGTCGCCATCCTCCCTCTTGCTCAGGCCGGACCTTGTGAAGATAGACAAAACAGATGTACAGTTCTTAGTAAAAAGCAGGAAAGTTTATTACAGTCAGGAAAATGTTCCAAAGAGCAATGATGTTTGGGGTGTTTATAGGGTTACATTTGCATATATTCAAATATGTCTACAAATCAAGTGTAACCTCTGATTGGTGGTAAGGAATTGCGCATATCCCGAGCACTTCGGATTGGGCCGTTCAAATCCTTAATGGTCGTGGGGCCTTGCCCCGCTCCCCCCTAGAGCCCAGTGGAAAATCCCTAGAGAGGGAACCTTGAAACTGATAGCGGTCATTATGTGAAGTGGTCCAATACACAAATTCGTCTGTCTCCCAACAAAGCAAATGATAACAAGGCGTGAGCAAAAATAGAAAGACAGTGGTGTACAAACAGTCAATGGTTCTGATGGTCCCCAAACACCTGTCTGACAAATCAGAAACACTTTCTAGGAGGCAGGCATGTGTCAAACCACTGCAAGAATAGGATGGACAGGTAACAGTTTACTAAGTAGTACCTAAAAGAACCTGAGCTGAGCTCTGTAAAATGGTCTTGTGGACAGATGAGACCAAGATAGACTTGTATCAGAGTGATGGCAAGAGCAGTCTGGAGTCTAAACAGAACTGCCCAGGAACCAAAGCACCCCCCCATCAGTGAAACATGATGGTGGGGGTGTTGTAATTTGGGCATGTGTGGCTGCCACAGGTGCTGGCTCACTTGCCTTCATTGATAATGTAACTGCTGATTCTGAAATGTAAATAAGCATCTTATCTGTTCAATTTCAATCAAATGCCTCCATACTCATTGGACAGCAATGATGCAAAACATCGACAGCAAGACTCTTTCTTCTTAATGATGTTCCAAACAGCTTGTTTTGGTAAGCCTATTGTTTACCCTATGTCTCTGACTTTTTTGTTTTTCTCAGCCTAATAATGGCATTCATTGACTTTAATTTGCACGACTGGTCTTTGTGTTGACAATGCCAATTACAAAAAAGTCCTAGAATCAAGACGAGATACTGAAAGCTTTCTTATGCCGGCACCAGGGAAGTGATTGAATACACCTCACTAATCAGAAACAGCTGAGAAGCCTACTGTCCAATTACTTTTGGTCCTGTAAATGGGGGGGACTATGTATAAAAAAGGGATGTAATTTCCTACATCCAATATGGATGTAAATAACTTAAAATTAAACTTCAAAAGAACAGAAATTGTCCCATTGTCCAAATACTTATAATATTGACATACTTATATACAGCATCGACATGTTTGGCAGTGAAACAGAGATGCATTAATGGAGATGTAGTTCATACCCACAGTGAAATGTAGTGGTGGGCCAGGGATGTTTTGGGGCTGTTTTAATTCCAGATGTCCAGGGGCACTGGTTAAAATGGATATAATGGAAAAAACTGGTATAATGGATTCCCCCAAGTATCAGTCACTTTTGGCTTACAATCTGGTTGCCTCTACCACAAGGATGAGACTTAGCTGTAAGTGAACTTTCCAGCAAGACAATGGCCCAAAGCATATGTCAAAACCCACACAGAAATATTTTCGGCTATCTCAGGTGCCAGACCTCAATCCAATCGAAAACCTGTAGACTGAACTGAAGAGGGCAGTTGATAAGCGCAAACCCAAGAATGTGAAGGATCTTGCAAGGATTTGCATCAAGGAATGGTCCAAAATCCATACAATTGTGTTCCTTAACCTTTTCAAGTATTACAGGAAAGGACCACTGTGTTGTCAATGCTGTTATTCTTGCCAGAGGTGGATGCAAGTTCCATCCATCATCTTAACTTGCTTATCCTGAACAGGGTCACAGGGGGGCTGGAGCCTATCCCAGCATACATTTGGCGAAAGGCAGGAATACACCCTGGACAGGTCACCACACACCATTCACTCACACACTCATATCCGCATGTCTTTCGACTGTAGGAGGAAACCAGAGTACCCAGAGGAAACCCACACGATTCAATGCCAGGACCTCCTTGCTGTGAGGTGGCAGTGCTACCTACTGCTGCTTGGTGAAATCCATTTTTTCTTAAATAAAAGCTTGATTTGAATTGGTTCCATTGAAACATTAATAAAGGACATTATTTTTCATGGTCAGCATTTTGAGTTTATCTCTGTAATCATATAGCTTTTTTTTTCCAATAATTCTGGAAATGTTCTTGTTTTAAATCACAAACATCTGAATGCCCTATACCAGGGGTCGGCAACCCTGGTCCTGGAGAGCCGCAGGGTGTGCTGGCTTTCGCTGTTACTTGGCATTAATTGATCAATGAAAGCCGTTGATTACACAGTTAACTCACCTCACCTGGTTTCTTGGGTCTGAATCGGTTGCTTATTTTAAGGTGGAGACGAAAGCCAGCACCCCCTGCGGCTCTCCAGGACCAGGGTTGCCGACCCCTGCCCTATACCAACCATTATAAAACCCCAGGGTATTCAAAACATCTAAAACATATCTAAAATATCCTTCATCACTTACAAACCCTGTCTGGGCCAACTGAAATACACTAAAACAGATATGATATAGTAAGAAAAAAACTCCAGAGCGTTAACTTTCGAAAGCAGGGATGGGCAAGGTGGGTCATATCTGTTTCTGGATATGAACAGTAACTGATAAATGTTTTTGTCTTGTAGCATTTTATTGTGGTCTACTTTACATTAGTGAACATGGTGCATATGGCTAATTAGCTGATTGAGCCAGGGTAACTGAAATGTAGCAAAATCCGGCATACACACTGGTCCTCCAGGACTGGAGTGGCCCATCCCTGCTATAATCCTGCATACACACTGGCCCTCCAGGACTGGAGTTGCCCATCCCTGCTATAATCCTGCATACACACTGCCCCCCCAGGACTGGATTTGCCCATCCCTGCTATAATCCTGCATACACACTGGTCCTCCAGGACTGGAGTTGCCCATCCCTGCTATAATCCTGCATACACACTGGTCCTCCAGGACTGGAGTTGCCCATCCCTGCTATAATCCTGCATACACACTGGTCCTCCAGGACTGGAGTGGCCCATCCCTGCTCTAAAGTATTTGTTTCCTGCAGATATTTGTCTTTTATGGTGACAATGCCCCCATCCCGAAAGCATGAGTATCTTCCTAGTTGTTTGAGGAGCGCAACACTGATTTTAGTCACGTGTCATGGTCATCTCAGTGATTAGATCTGAACTCAATTCAGCATGAGTGGGACATCCTGGAACAAAGCCTGAAACAGCATATTTATTTTGAATCTTGTAAATTGATTTCTGTCGAAGGGTAGCGTTGTATATCTCCTATAGAATTCCAGACACTATTAAATAATATTCCACAAAACATACAAGCCGTCTGGCTATTTTTTGTTTTGGTTCATTACCTTACAGTCAAGAATGTTACGAAATGACATAACAAACATGATCAAATTATTCTTACTACAGTAACAGTACGTTCCATGCAATAAAAGTGTTTAGTGCATTTGGTTTGTATAGAAGGGTGCTCCACTTTTGAAGAGGGAAAACTGCAATAACTAATAACTTGTGTGAATGTAACAGCATCAAATGATGCACATTAGTCAACTAATCAACATAAAATGCTTGAATGTGAGTAGAATATTGGAGAAGTGGTATGGTTTGTATGGTGAGAACAAAGGTTGATAGGGTCATGGAATTGTATTAAATTGAAAAAACATTTTCTCAAAACTAATACTCTATACTCACACTACACCAGGGTCCCTCTGACTCAGGTCTACCCTTGGCTCAGGTGTGTACCATATTTAAAGAGCACTTCTGTGAACTAATCACTGCTTGACTTCTGTTTTTGTATTAATTCAAGAATATTACTACTATTTTGGCAAACATGGTTATTGTGAAATGCTAATACTTGTAACTGGCGCAAGTTATCCTGTACAGAGCTTTCCATTTGAAATTGTATAGTCAAATGAAAATGTGAAACAAGACACATGTGGCAGCTGATGTTACTAAATTCATAAATACATTGTAAGGCCTTTGTTAACCACTTGTTAATGGCTTATAACAAATTAATGTAAATTCATCCTTGGTTTTGTTTTATTTTTCAATTAAAAAGACAGCATGTAAAACAATGTGGTCCTGTTATATGGCCAGAGTTTCCCATTCAGATGACCTTCATCAGAAACATCAGTAAATTTGACTATGATGAACTAAGAGTTCAAGTGACAAATTCCCCATTCCATGTGTCTCCATATTTAATACATTTCCCAATGTTATCATTGCCTTGTGTATTATTGGCTGATAATATATGGTAAGGTATGATGTCATGCCAAACTCTATTAGGCCCTCCCACTTGGTCTAGTCATTCAACACCACGTGACTTTTCTGGAGTAAGATTTATTGGACACGCCCAGTTTTAACACAGGAAATGACGTTTATTTTCACCAACCTTTCACCTTTATCAATTAACAATCAATCAAGAACGAATTGCTGTTGGGGAACAAAACAAATAGATTATAAACATACTTTTGGAGAGCGTTAACTTAGTTGTGAACCCTCAATATTATGGCAACTCATATTTTATTGGTGAACCTGAAACAGGCAGTATGCTAATTAGGAAAAATAACGTCATTTCCTGGTTATCTCGGGCGCCATGTTTCCTTTCAAGAGTAGGGTGAGGATGATGATGTTGTACAAACAATAGAAGTTGGCGCCGAATAAGATATTGCATTTAGTAACAACTGGTCATTTCTTCTAAACTGAATATTTGTTTAGAAGAGGCGGTAGGTTTAACGTTCGGTTCAAGTGCATCGAATTGCGCGTGTGCTGCGGTGACAGTGAACAGCTCGCGCCTCTGGATTGGTGAAAGTCGAGAGACACCAAAGCGCGAGCTCCCTCCTCCAGTACGCGAAAGGTAGCTATACGTAAACCTATCACAGAGGACAACTAGACCTCGTCTTTGATAATTGCGACATGATCGTTAGCTAGCTACTTCGCTAACATTTATTATCTGACCAGTAACTTCCACTTGAGTGGAACGTTGTGCATGCATACATATAACGTTAACATTTTGTTAGAGCCATGGCAACTTTCCGTGTAGTTAGCTTGCTTAATGATCAGCTTGAATGTTATCCATCATTCATAGTTGGCATAGATTTCGTCTAGTTCTCGAGCGAATTCGCTCGCTAGCTACGTTTCGTTCATCATTGACTGATGCCCAGCAAGCTATTTTAATGCACACCGCTACTGAAATGAAAGGATTGACGATTTCCTCAAGTGGATTAGCTAGCGAATTATGGCAGCAGTAGCGAACTTGCTAGCTGTCGATCTTAACATCCAGTTTGCTAGCGTTACCGTTACCAGTTTATTTTCGGCGAATTGGTGTAACGTTATATTAGCTAGGTTTATGTTGATGACGAACTGACGTTACCAGACAATTTAGGTTTGATTGCTGTGTAATGTAGCTAAGCCCATTTGTCATGAACTGTCATGAAGGCGAGATGTAACATTATATCGGATGTCTAGGCAGTGACTGCTTCAACTTTGCCAGACGCTGCAGTTCTGGCTCGTTTCATTTTAATCCCATCACATACCTTTATTACACGAAAACCTCACTGAACACCAGATGCATCCAAACTCTTTTAAATATAGTCTTAAGTTTTTCAAATACGATTGTAGCATGTTAATTTAGCAAAATTAGTGTGCAAGCTGACAGTATGTATGTGTGCCTGGTAAAAAAAACCCAACATTTTTATTATATTTTAAATGTTACAATTGGATTTTTGCATAACGTTATCATCGTTGGCAAGAGAGTTGCAATTTGCCGGATGACAGGACGTCAGGGACTTATTCTGAAGAATTTTAGCGCAGATCCGGGTTGTTAAAGGATGGTGGAGGACCTATAGAACCATATCCGCGCCAAATTTTTGAAATGAAAATGCAAACGTTAATGTAGCTAGCTAGATGTGCACTTTAGAACGTAAATGCAACCATATAAAGTCTACTTTATATTATATTCGCCCTCTACAACACAACCCTGTCAGAATTTAATGACAGTGATAAACCACATTTGAATTGGCAGTTTCTTATTGTAACCAACTTATCTTGAAATTATAATTCAGTTGGCCACTTGTCATTTTATTTTCATGTTTTTGAGGTGCAAGGGTGGCATGGCATTGCATCTGTTTGCATGATCAAAAACCAAATTGAAAATGTAATCCCTCCTTTTCATTTTCAAAGTCAAAAGACCTGTCATTCAATCTGTGTAGGCCACAAAGAAAAGGATGTTACTGTACAATCCAGTGTAATGTCTGCTGCTGTAAATACTGGCTAGCAAGAACTGCTAAGTTGTCCTAAATGAGCTAACTTTGTTAGTTAGTTGGCTAGCATCAGCACCCATCTTTGGTGAGAGGCAATATTTATAATCCATGTTGCTTTTAGTACTGTGTAAAATTTGTGATCAGGTTTTTTGCTCTGGTGAATGTGTGTATTTAGCTATCGTAACCCATGAAGCCTGTTGATGGTACACCTGACAGTGGTTTCTTGATGTACATTTACAATTGGATAAGTCAGTTATACTTTAGAAAATATTTCCTTACCCTTAACTTAGTTCTAATCTTAACCAATTTGAACATCGTTTTTTAATAATTTACATGCAATTTACGCTTAGTCAGTTTTGTCCAGTCAGTTCTCAAGGTACTTAACCACAGGTTATTTTAAAACTTAATACCCCAACATTAAGCTACTAATTTCCTGAGATTTGTACCAGTTTCAGTATTTGTGTTTGCGTGAGCTGGCGATTGGAGCAGTGGAGGTAACAATTGTTTGAGCCTGGATTTTATGGAATTGTAACATGCAACACATGGATAATGGAAAAAAGGCGAATGCTTGTTTCGTCATGTATTGGACCTGTTTCTTTAAGTTTGGTTTGTTTAGATTTTGGGGGCCAATTAACCAGGTCCTGGTATTCTGCTAAAAATAGTATTCCGTTAGCTAAGGGATACTACCCTAAGAAAGAGTCAGTTATGAGTAAATAACTGCCAGACTTATACGAGGACTAACTTGTCAAAGTAATGTATCTATGGACAATTTATTTTTAGTTTAGAAACACTTCATTGAAGTACAATGGTAACGGATGAAATAATAGTCCTTGTTGCTGAGAAAAAGAGTTTTCGCAGCCTAAAATTGCCAGCTGTGACTAAAAGCTAACTGCATCGCCAAAGAAAAGTTCACTAGCTCACCATCGCCAAATGGAAATATAAAGGCTATTAACTATGTTAGCTCGCAAAATGAGTGCAAGCAATTTCTATACATTTGACGCTAAATTCCAGACTTCAGTGCCATGCAATTGAATGGAGTATGGTTGGCCCTTCCTATTTTGAATTTGTATTAAAACAAAGCTTTCAGAGTTGCGGTGGCGCATGGCAAAAGTAACGGACCTTGATGCAGGCACACTGAGTCCCAGTCCTACCAAAGCTGAGTTTAGCCGGCTCTCGTGGAGCAGGATCATTTGCTCACCACTATGCTAGTAGTAGGATCACTGTGCACAATAGGGCACCAGGCACCTCAGAATAACCGTCACAGGCAAGATGATACGGCTTGAAGAAGGTGTGTAGTTTTCAGGATTGCTAGATCCATCTGGGTCACCGAGGGACAAGGTTGTCGATGGTGTATCCTCAGCTAATAGCAGTAATTGGAATAGATAGATAATTGGTACAATTGGCTGCCAAAATGTTTTTTTTGGTTTTTTTTAACAAAATTAGAAAGGGGGAAAAAAAAAAATCTTAAAAGAATGTTAAACAGGCGTGGTCATGTGCAGTATTTTCATTCTTTCAAGGTTCACAGAATGCAAAGATCATTGTTCCACATTAATATGTGAAAAATAAAGGAGTAGGGAGTCAATTAAGGAATGGGTTTCGACTAGATTAGGCTGCAAATTTGCCTGGCATTACTTTTTCTCAAAATCTTGACATCCTTTATTTCTAGACGGCTCTCATCTCGTAGTAAGGATTCATAAACCAGGTAGTCTGTCTTGTGACGTGGTGCTCATCAGGTAGGTTTTTATTAGTTTAAGTTTAGAGAAGGACCTCTCGGCAGTGGCAATGTTTAATACAATTTCAGCTCTGTAGCAACGTTGGGGACATGTTGGACTGGTGATTAATGAACAGGGTTTGTGTAATATATTTGAGCAGTGTTCTCTTTGCACTGAGAACTTGGATGATAAGCCTTCATACTGCCCAACGCATTTGCGGAGGCTCGCTAAAAGCTCACGCGGAACAGAAATTAAATTGGTTTTCATCTTGTCGGCCTGAAAACATGAAAATGGCCATTTAAATTTTTGTTATGGATAATGTGGCTACAATAAGGAACTGCTATTTCGAATGTGAATTGTCATTTAAATTGTGACAACAGGGTGGTGTTTTCTGAACAGAACTTTGCACTTACAGTTTAAAATTGTCAGATGTGTGTGTGTAAAGCGGGCGTTGGCATTTTCATTTGATTTATGTTTTGGTTTTTGTCCGCATTGAATTATAAAAATAATAGCTGATGTAGGATTTTCATTTCACTTCTGGTGCAGATACGCTTCTATTGACTAGGAAAGGTTGACCAGTTTATTGGACAAAGAGGGGCCTGCTGTTCTGTGTTATGCGGCCGAGACCAGTGCAGGCATAGCAGTGGTCACACAAGCCCTTTGGAATGCAGAACATTTGAAAATATGGGTTTTGCACCAATTCACTTGCGTTGTGATGAAAATAAAATGTTTTGCCTTAATATGCCAACTCACAATAATGGCACAATAAATATATGACGTTCATAATTGTATTATGACAGTTGCAACAGAAGTGGTAGAAGCTCATGTTTTGGTATTCTGATCTAAATGATAAACCCTTGGACCAATATGTTTCATTTATTGATGTTGCACAAGCTACCGGGCCCTAGACGTGATCATGAACAGCAGTACGTACCAAGATGTATAAATAACAAAACAATGCACATTGTGTTTATAAGATTTCCATTTTCATTTAAAAATGAAACTTTTGAAGGTAATTCACTTATGATTATCTGCTTATATAAGTACATGAATCATATAATATTCAGTATTAAATATTAAGTGTTTGTATATGAGTTTATACAGTTAAAATAATTCATTTTAATCATAATGTTGTGCCTAATATTACATTATTAGAAAATACTACCGCAAGTTAATTCTGATACTGTAGTAGCTAAAAAAAAAAGTTTTTCAGTGTAGCAGAATATGCATCTAAGCTAATGAAAGTGTTTTCATTAATTCAGCTGGCTACAAACCTGAAAGCGTTCTGTTCTGTTCAGCCGCTTCCCTTTGAGGAGGAAACCACATTTCTAAAATGGAGCACTTTGTAGCTGTAGGAGAGAGGTTTAGGCTCTAAAAATGAGCCTCTTTTGATAAAGACTCTTTTGATCGCTTGCTTCTGTTAGCAGAAAATACTGCCAACTTAAAACTCTAGGTAGCGTATTTGCCAGCCTTATTTGTTTGTCACTCATTTTTCACTGTAACATAACTAATATGTGTAAAAGTATGAATGTATGTTTGAGTATAACTCAAAGGAAAAAGTTTTTTTGAATTATTCTTCCATTTTGTTTGTAATTATACATTGTAGTTTCCTTTATTCTTTTTCATGTGAATTATACTTGTCACTGATGTTATGTGGGGTTGGGATTAGAGGAGTAAGGAGTGTCTATGCTGTCTACTTGTGACATCATTGGCTGGCGCCGGTTTGTGGTGTAGTTTCCTAAGGAAAATCGATCGGTTAGTTAGTCTTTAAATTAGGACAAAGTCTGGTCATATACTCAAATCATAGTGCTTTAAAAAAATTGCTGTGTGGCTTATTGTACAACGAACCGATTTGAAAACATGGATTTGCTTTAGCTGCCAAGAAAACCGTGGCTATCTACCTAATCCCATCCAGCATGCAGTCTGTACTAATTTTGGAGCCAGTTGTTGTGAAGCCCTGAGTACAAATGTCTGAATGTATCATTTTTGATTACTGTTCCATTTCTTGATATTGACACCTGTTTTCCTCTTGCAGGTAAGGGAAAATGTTGCAACTTCCTGTTGGAAATTTGGAAAAAATCAGAAAATCAAGGAAACGAGTAAAAGATGTTCTGTGTGATGTTGGACTTGGGAATTGCAAAGACTTGTTAAATGTAAGAATTTGTGGTATATACATAGTGTAAGCAGCTGGCCCCAGTTCACCAGCATTTATTTTTGATTATTGTATGATAGTGCATAAAATTTAAATTATTAAAACTAAATTACATATTAACATATTAAAAGTTAAAATTAACCAGGCTATATTTGTATAGATTGCTAGTACAATGGGATTGAAGATTGAACTAGCCGAAATGCAGTGAAATATTTCCTGTAAGAAAATGAAGGCACAAGACACAACCTCTTCAGGCTCAGTGGAAGGGATTTGATTGAGGTTTTTTAATGGAAATTCACCATTTTCAGGTTTAGTTCAGGTTTAAAAAGGCTGATAATGCAGAAAATATCTTTCAAAGACTTAGTAGAAGTTGCTCATAAACCCTTTGGTATGTCATTTTTCTAAATTAAAAAGGGATGTGTCCTGTTGAAATTCCCTGTTAGTTTATTCCCTATTAGTTTACTATCCTATGTCTGTGTAACCCTTGTGTTGTCTTCATATTGTATATATGTTTGCACCTCATGCCCACAGGATCATAAATGACTTTCTCTCAATACACCCCCTGTGATGAAGCCTCTTTTTTTTATTTTAAACCCTAAGTCAATGTTTTTAATGTAGAAATGACCACTGAATAACATTTTTTTAACTTGACAGTCCAGAGAGTCTGCCACGCTTGTTTTTACTACAAATTGCACGACACGAGAAATATGTAACGCATTTCAGGTACTCGTATAGTAGCCTGAATATTGTAAAAATATAAAAATATTCATGGAATTGCTGGAGCTCATGCATTACATTTTACCATCATTTTGGGGAAAATGCTTTATGCTGTCAAAAAATGTTTTGACAGTTTGATCAGCAAATGTGGGTGTTGGCGGGACAGCAAGTGTTAATATTGTCATTTTGAGTGGTGTGCCATGTGCTGTCAACTGCTGACTTGTATCAAATGGTTTTCTGTCCTTAGGAAAACATAATTCTCCAATCACAACTCATTGGCGGTTCCTGTAGTTTAACTTGATCCTCTTTTCTCTGTCAGGAGCTCCAGAGCTTTGATGTTGGAGATGAAGCCTTTGATAACACAGACTGGTTTGACTTCACTGAAGGATACCATGGGAAAAGGAGAAAAAAGGTATACTGACTTAATTGTATTTTGATAATGAAATATGCTATGGAAGATTTTTGACATGTTTGTACACACAATCTGTGTCACAGTAGTTTATATATTTTATGGATTGAAGCCACACCATGGTGGGAGTCAAAATAACTCCTTACAGATGAGCCTATGGATCTACCGGCAAAATGGCATAATTGTGTTGTGAATTAACACAGGCAAAATTGTTTGAAAGCCCAACCATTATTATTTTACATTCTTCTGGATTGTGAAATATTTACTTTGCATGACCGGGTATGTATGTGGGAATGATTCAATAATTTGCCTACTGATTGTCATGAACTATTTTTCTAAAGTAACTAATTAAATATTAGTAATAAAAAAATAAAATTCCAATTTCAAGTTAAATGTCTATAATATGACCTGTGGACCATGTTATAGTATGCAAAGTACATGCACAGAATGCTCCTGTACTTGATTTGAGGTTGATTGCCTCTGTTTTGTCTCTTCAGTGGCACTACCGCACACGGGGTCTCTGCTGCACCTTGTGTAGGTTTTCGGCACGCTCCTGGAACAGCTACAGGACCCACATGCTACGCTATCATGAAGAAGAGCAGGACATTGGCGCACTGGCTGTTTGCTCTTGTTGCTCATTTGTTGCCCATCCCAAGGTCGTCATTGAGCACTTCAAGACCTTCCATCCTGATTCAATGAAGAGCCCAAGTGCTCCCATCCCATCCGCAGGGGCTGCGAACACAAAAGGTGTCCCGGTCATGGTTGAAACCACTGTGACTGGAGACAGGTACTCATGTCGAAGGTGTGGGTACCAGGATTCATTGATTTACTGCATTAAGAAACATGTATTTGTAAATCACTACTCCAATCTCTTAAATCGCTATTTTGGGCAGCGGACAGATGCTGAGATAAACAGCGCTAATGGTGCCCGCACCTCCAAGTTTTACTGCAAGGTATGCAATGTGCCGGCTGAAAGCTCTGACCATTTGATCTACCACATCTTGACCTCAGAGAAACACAAAGAATTGGAGATTCATATCAAAGCCTTGATATATGAACACAGTAAATTTGGCAAGAAGTACTTGCAGCAGAAGCTCCCAAGTCTCGCCCCCAAGGTCATCCAGCAAAATGTTTACAATGTTCCGCTGGTCCATGGGGCCAACACCTCGCAGCTTGGAGGCACGGTGGCTAGACCCCCTTTTTCAGGCACTGTGCTGCGGGGCACCCCAAGCAACACAACCACTGTGGTGTGCAGCCCAGCGACTGGTCAGGCCTTCCTCCCAGGACAGACTTCTACTGTAGTACGACTGGCCAATGTAGAGGCCCAAAGCTTGATAAGAACCGGTCAGGCAGTGACCACTCTGAAAAATGCCCAACTCCCTAAGGGAATTTCCGCGGGGGGTGTGGCTACTACCCTGGTTCGGGCACCGGTTGGCACATTGCTGCCAACTGTTTCTCAAAATGGACCAAAACCACTGCCGATCACTTTGGGTGTCCCTACACAGACACAGCAGCCACGACAGGTCCTGCTGCCCCCGGGTGTTCAGGTCAATGTCCAAGGTAAGCTGGCCCTGCGAGGCCCTGGACCACAGCCCCTCCTGGTGACACAGCGGCTCCCAGTAACTCAGTCCACCTCACGTGGCACTGTGCTCACCACCCAGTCACTTTTCAGCCATCTGATCCCCACTGGAAACAAAGTAAATGGCCTTCCCACCTACACTCTTGCACCTGTCCAGGTCACAGTACCGGTCCAGTCCAACAGTGCCCAGGTGACTGGTAAAGGACCCGTGGCAGTAGTTCAAGGCAGTACTACAACCGTTACACCCCAACTAAACAAGCCACCAGCAGAGGCTGCTTCTAGCACCACTATTGTTTCAAGTACCACTGGGTGCGCACTGACCCAGAAGTGGGTATCCTGCCCTGTTTGTAAGGAGCTCTTCCCTGCTGATGTACACAAAGTCCATATGGAGACAGCTCATGGGCAGGTTCCAGTGACGAAAAAGGCCAGGGTGCATGGACTAGCTGCTCGGGCTCCCTTTTTGAAAAAGGTGAACAGTAAAATTTTAAGGTGTTTGACTTGTAACATTTCTCTGTCAGGAAAGGGACTTTTTGAACACCTATTGCATGGTCTGAAGTGCTTGCATTGCCCCAAAATGTTCTATTCGATTAAGCAGCTCCTGGAGCACACGGCCAAGGAGCATAGCACTTCACGGTTGGCTAATCGGAATTTCATGAAACAGGAGTACCATCTTCACATTAATGATCATGGCGACCTTCTGGTTCCACACTTTGACATAAACACAACTGCTCCCAAAGAGCTGTTGGGAGACAAGGAATTGAACCTTGCGCTGGTCACAGTCTCTCTTGACCTCATCTATGTGAAGTTGCTACCTGGTTCTGCTCAACCTGTGTGCCGCGCACCCATTAAAACTGTCCGTGCTGATTGCCCCTTCTGCCCTGAGAAGCCACAGACTGTGGAGGATTATGAACTCCACCTGAAGATAAAACACCACATTGTGCCCACCATACATGCAATCTTGAAATCCCCTGCTTTTAAGTGTGCATACTGCTCTGGGGTATATACCGGGAAGACCACACCCCAGGCCATTTCCACTCATGTGCAGCGATGTCGCTGTGCACCCAAGACTGCCAAGGATGTGGAACGATTGATTAACCCTGACCCCAAAAGACAAGTAGTTGCTGTGAATGGGGGGGTCTCGCATCCTGCTGCTTCAAAAATTGGGCTGCCTGCTTCTGAGGCAGAGGCCCAGATTCAGAGCAGGCTTGAGGCAGCAATGAAGGCAGCATTGGAGGCTAACAAACAGGAGAGGGATGCCAGAGCTGCCAAACGCAGCCAGTTGAGATACTCGCAAGAAAGCACGGTACAAAGTGAGGGAACTCCCATAACATCAGACACCACTGGCAAGGAAATGCTCCCCTTTGATGAACGAAATAAATTTCTCACTGACTACTTTCACAAGAACCCCTATCCGAACAATACAGAGATGGAAACATTATCAGCTCGCCTGTGGTTTACCAAGACCGATTTGGCCGGTCACTTTGACGCTAGGCGCTCCAAATGCATGCAGGCAATCCAAAAGCACAAGACTGTGGTTCTGCTGGGGTTCAACATGACCGAGCTGAAGAAGGTGAAGCATAACGTTCAGATCCCTGTTAAAGAACCAGAAACGTCTGCTGAAACGCTCTGCGTGTAATGTGTGTGAAGAGACTCCATCACGTAGAAGTCAGTGTGCTTGGATCATGCCTTCCTGCCATGCCATAAGCACTCGATTAGATGTCAATAAGTTTTACTGAGGAGAGACTATATTTGATTTTAAATTATATTTTGTAGAATTTAAGGCAATACTTCCTGGCCAATAAAATCTATAACATGAGCATCTTATTCAATGCCCCAAGTATGTAGACCAATAGGAATGCATTTAGAAATGGAAATATATATATATATATATATATGTGTATATATATATGTATATATATACTGTTGAAAATGAACATGTGTAAATATGAATATGCATAAATTGCGCTGGCTGTGGGCTTGATTTCCTTTTCATGTGGAACTTTATAGGAAATAATGGCTCATTACAAGAGACTGTTTAAAGAATGAAGGGTCCCTGGCCATCACACTTGGTTGGCTTATTTTGTTATTCAGTTAAATTTTGTGTATATATCCAGTTTTATACATGGATTTGTGTTCTTTTTTGTGTTGTTTTCACAAATGCAAACTACTTCAATATATTTCAGATTTGTACCTTTTATTCTTTATTTCAAGTGTCTGTTCAGTTTGATTGTCCTTAATGTTCTTGTTTTGTCATTTTTATTTCAAATGATACTGTATTCTGAACTGAGACATCATTGATAGTATCGTTCAGTTTATATAGTAAAGAAATTAAAATTACTTTGAAATATGGACGGATTTTCAGCCATTATGTAAACGCCCTGTGTATACTATTCACAGTATACTGCATATGCGTATTCTCTAAAAATATCGAGTCAAACATATGCCCACATACATTTTTATAAAAATATGTCCCAGTATAACTGGTTTATCTGTAAACACAAACAGACACAGACATTGCAATGCCCAGGTCAGGCATCTTAAATGCCTGTAGGACCAGCATGCACATGCTCTTCACCAGTGTTTCTTATTTGTGCTGTAATTGCATGCACTAGTGTGATGCAGCAAATATTTTTCATTTAAATGGTTTAATAGCATTTTTGATGTCTAAATTAAACTTGGCATATTGACAAAATTTAAATATATGGTTTTTAAAATTCTGATGAGGATCTGCAAATGGTTTGATACATGTTTAGTCTGCATTTATATCATGCACCACACTGAAGAAGCTCCACAAAAATTAATGTCCATAGCCTTTACATGACATTACATTAATGGCATTTTGGCAGACGCTCTTATCCAGAGCGACGTGTCCCAGTCATGTACCTTAACCGCTACGCTACAGGCCGCCTTGTGGTGTTATGACCACATTCAAGGTTACATTTGATATGTAAACTGAAGAAATCAAGCAGGGTCTGAATCGAGATGGGTGGATTGCCGAACAAAGCAGCAATGGCAGCTACTGTACACTATGGCTCTACAGTAGGCTGCCTGACAACACTTCGAAGGCATACGTTTTGATGGCTGTTAGGGCTCCATGAACATGAGTTTTATCACTGTGTTCAATTCGGAATTTTACATTGATGGCTTTCGTTGTATACACTCACTAAGCACTTTATTAGGAAGAGTAATGCTGTACTACTTATTCATGCGATTATCTAATCGGCCAATCATGTGGCTGCAGTGGAATGCATAAAATCATGTAGATACGGGTCAGACGCTTTAGTTACCTCGGTGATTTTGACCGTGCCAACATGACCGTTGGTGCCATATGGGCTGGTTTGAGTATTTCTGTAACTGCTGATCTCCAGGGATTTTCACACACAACAGTCTCTAGAGCAGGGGTGCACAACTTCTGTTCTTAATTATTTAATTGACTCAATCATATCTTATCTGAGGCGGCACGGATGGTGCAGTGGGTAGCACTGCCGCCTCACAGCAAGGAGGTCCTGGGTTCGAATCCCCGTCGGCCGGGGCCTCTCTGTGCGGAGTTTGCATGTTCTCCCCGTGTCTGCGTGGGTTTCCTCCAGGTACTCCGGTTTCCTCCCACAGTCCAAAGACATGCAGGTTAGGCCGATTGGAGAGTCTAAATTGCCCGTAGGCATGAGTGTGTGAGTGAATGGTGCGTGTACCCTGCAATGGACTGGCGACCTGTCCAGGGTGTATTCCTGCCTTTCGCCCAATGTATGCTGGGATAGGCTCCAGCCCCCTGCGAGCCTGATCAGGATAAGCGGGTTCAGATAATGGATGGATGGATGGATATCTTATCTGACATGTGTATGAGTACCGGCTACCGCTGAAGACTGCAAATCAGCTGTCAGCAAATGAAAAACAAGGCAATTGGTTGGAACAAAAACCAGTACGCTATGCACCCCTGCTCTAGAGTTTACTCAGAAAAAACATACAGTGCGAGACAGTTCTGCGGGCAGGAACGCCTTGTTAACGAGAATGGCCAGACTGGTCAAAGCTGACAGGAAAGTGAGAGTAACGCAAATAAGCACACATTACAACAGTGTTATGCAGCAGAGCATCTCTGAACACACAACGCGTCAAACCTCTTAAGTGGATAGGTTACAGCAGCAGAGGAAAAAAATAAAGTCGAATTATAGCAAATAAAATTCTCATTGAGTGAAGTACTCCCTAATGAATATGATCGCGTGAAATACACCACGAAAAAAGGCACGAAAGAAAAACGGGTTGGGATTTGGTGAGCTCAAGGTTGTCGAATACATCTGTTATCATTTGGTTTTCCCTGTGAATACTACATATCTCAAGCCCAACGGTGGAGCACAACGCATGTCGACCATTTCCTATGAAGACGAGTCCCGACAAAAAACATAGCCTACATTACTACTTTTAGTGGATACTCCGAAGATATGGTGGCAATATTGCAAACCCTCTTTAGAATTAAAATGATGGGAATGAGTGTTTTCTATGGGTGCTTATGTGGGAGTTAAAGGAAATGCTAGTTCACATTTGCAAAGCAGTAGGCCTAAATAAGAATTATGTGCATAGAACGGAAGCCTTAGCAAACAAATATTTGTTTTATTTCCGTATCTTCAAAGAGCTAAGTTAATTCAAGTAAGTCAAATGTAGGCTACGTTTTTTTGTCCACCTCCATTCCAGTAGGTGGTGGCAATGCACTTGTGTGTGTTTCTAACAACCACGAACAAGAAGAGGAAGACGATATATGCTAACGGATATTAAGCACAGAACTGTATACAGGAGTTAGCTACACGTTAGCGAGTTGGTCATGTTCATTTCAGTAATATCGACCTATTTAAAACAATGTATTTTTCGCCAACAATGCAGGATACACATTGGGAACAAATATATCCAAGAATCTACGAAAATGCATTGCCACCAGATTCTTCACAGAAGACGAGAGCTCACCTCGACACAAAACGGCATGCTTGTTTTAGGTTATTTGGGCAGAGCGAACATCCACACATCTTGCTTTCTGTATCGCAAAAATCTATTCAAGAAGTTCGCAAATAAATCGAAGTAAGTTGGCTTTAATGCAGGCAGCACCCATGCATGAATCTCGTAGGATTAATCTCCATGTGTGGTTTAACCTGTATGCGTTTTTAGGTTTTATTAACAACGTTTGAACAATTATCAAGCCGATGAATTGATAGTTATATATATATATATATAGCTGCTAATAAAACTTTCCACAAAGCAGTGGTTGCATTCCAAACATCATTTCAACAATTGAACTTCTGATGAATACATGTGACCAGTTCCTATATAACTGAACTTGAGATTCAGTTGGATGTATACTTTGAATATTACAAAATAAACACTAAATATTCTGTACTTCTAATCTGTCATTACAGAAAGAAACTGTGGTATGAATCCCCTACTTTCGGTCCTAGACAAGTAAGTTTAAATGTTATCATCAAATGTTCCACTCCTTCCTGTTGTTGCGTTTTATGTTTTAATCAATATTAATTATATGTGATAGATTTCGCCTTCCATTCAGATCGGCCCCTTACAGCACACCCAACCAAAGAAACGAGATGCGACCAAGCGAACGAGAATCCTCAACACGATTTTGTTCAAAGCTATCAGTGATTTTCTCAATTCATATGAAATCGGTGAAGAAATCTACAACCTCAATGTAGAAATTTCCAAGGTAAGATGATGCATCCCTGTCAGTGACATGACACACAATCCGGCTTTAAACCATCTCACACACGCGATGGTTACCTAAATATCGCTTTTAGGTTTTTACACTGATACGTTTGAGGACAAGGCACAATCACAAAATGTTAATATCTTGACATGACATTTTAATAGCTGCTGCTTTTGTGCTTACACAGCAATTCCAATGATACTGTCACTAAAGTCCATTATGTCTTGATTTGCCTGTATATACCTTTCGGGGCACCCTAATGTTTGGGACCCATGGCTTCACAGGTGTTTGTAATTGCCTCCATAAATCCCTTATAAGAGAGCTCTCAGCACCTAGTCTTTCTCTAGTTTTTCGATCACCTTTGGAAACTATTATTGCCACCAGTTGTGTCTATGAAAGTCAGAGAAGCCATTATGAGACTGAGACTTCTGATAGTGCTGATACAGGCAGGTTCCAGAAAGAATCTTCCATGGTCATGCCTACCCTTTAGATACTTATGGAGTTCATGAAATAATTGAACGATATAGATTTCAACGGCATGAAATATTATGTTTATCCAACCTTCTTGACCAAAATCTTAGGTCAGTCACTAACAGGAGCATGACCTTCTTGTTTCAAGTTTCCCTTTACAAAAAGTAGGGTACATAAACGTTTTAAGTATATGCTGTTTATGCCTACTTGAACTCTATACATTTTCACATGTTTAAGTTGGCAAATTCACAAAACGAATTTGTTATTTATTTAATGTAGCCTAATATGTAGGCCTACATGTAGCCGATGCAATTTATTCTAACATCTGCGTACTAAATATATATTGGTAAATAAGTGCTTGCATCCACAGCCTTGTATGCATGTATGCGTGAAAGTATTTTCTGTCCTTTGGTTGTAACAGGATTTAAACTGAATATTGAACAGACAAACCCAAATCAAAATTACCAAAATCATAACAAAAACTCGACAGCTGCGGCTGCTGAATGCCAGGCGTTCAATTGTGGAATTGGCTCCATGAATCCGATCAATGTCTCCCTGTAGACAATTTTTAGATGGCCTTTTTAGCTGCAATGAGGCCAGCCAACCATACACGTTTTTGAGTTGGAGATAAATCAAGTTTCAAATTGCCATTCAATATTAGTACTCGTGGACAGCATGGAATATCTGTGTTAACAATATTGGATAAAGTTGCTGCCACTTGACTCCACAACTGATTTGCATTGGGGAAGGTCTGTTCCCCAGGGGTTTGTTTATTTATTGTTTATATGTTCAGACATTATGCACATAATATTACACCACTATAAAATAAATACTCTACTCTGTCATTACAGAAAAACTGTGGTACATAATAGGTCATAATAGGGCCTGTAGCGTAGTGGTTAAGGTACATGACCGCAAGGTTTGTCCTAAACGTTGAACAAATGACAGACTATATCTTTCTTCATTTGTTTCTGAATGCATTCTTGATTCCTGCAGCTTTGTAAATTAAAAAAGGCTGACTGCTGATGGGGCCAAAACAAACTGCAAAAATCCTAGTTTTTAATTCTTATCCAAGAAAAAAGGGTGAGGGTAGAAGGGAGCGTGAGATCGACAGGCAGATCAGTGCAGCGTCAGCAGTAATGCGGGCGTTGCGCCGGACCATTGTAGTGAAGAGGGAGCTGAACCGGAAGGCGAAGCTCTCGATTGACCAGTCGATCTACGTCCCAACCCTCACCTATGGTCACAACCTTTGGGTAGTGACCGAAAGAATGAGATCACGGATACAAGTGGCCGAAATGAGCTTCCTCCGTAGGGTGGCTGGGCTCAGCCTTAGAGATAGGGTGAGGAGTTTGGACATTCGGAGGGAGCTTGGAGTAGAGCCGCTGGCCCTTCGCGTCGAAAGGAGCCAATTGAGGTGGTTCGGGCATCTGATCAGGATGCCTCCCAGGCGCCTCTCTTTGAAGGTTTTCCGGGCACGTCCAACTGGGCGGAGACCCCGAGGTAGACCCAGAACCCGCTGGAGAGATTATATATCTCTCCTGGACTGGGAACGCCTCAGGATACCCCAGGAGGAGCTGGAATGTGTTACTGGGGAGAAGGACGCCTGGAATACCCAGCTTAGCCTACTGCCACCGCAATCTGATCTGATAAGCGGGTGATGATGGATGATGGAAAAAAGCATCAAACTTTTGAGATTCGGTTGGATTTTTATAAAAAGTACATTCATTCTTTATGCAGTTCTCATAATTGTCACTTAATATTTTGTTTCCTTCTGTTGCTGCAAGGTGTCATTGCCGTCTGATTTTTCCAACTGCCGCATTTACTGGAAGACCAGTGGGACATTTGAAACAGACTGTCAAATTCAGCAACTATTGGACAAATGTGCCCCTCGTCTACGGTAATGCCTGTTTGAGCAAGCAACGTGGGCTCTAGGAACTGCACTGGAATATGTTGCATTTACAATAAAGCATGGATGTTTCAGCAGAACATATTTTTTGAATTGCTTATTTACCTTTTTTGTAAATAGGTTATTTAGTAGGTTTCGATAACATGAAAAGATGTCTCCATCTTGTGATTTATGGTGGGCGATTTAACGAAGCTAATCGATAACTGTATCATGTAAGCCAATATGAGCCAGCTTCCTTTTTACATTTTGGGCACCTGTTACTTTCCTATTCATTATTTAAACGTGCACAGTGAGTACATCCATTCATTCAGAGTATTTATTAAACCACAGTTCAAAGATTTACAGTTTTTCCAAATGTATCAGTGGGAAAATAAAATATGCCTTTGATGTTATGTTACTATGTTACCTGAACATGAGAGCTGGAGGTCTAAAATTGCCCATTTTGCAACCTCTGATACTGTTCACTGGTTAAAATGTACATTTTCATGTTACTTATGTACCCAACTAATGACTGCAAATGACCATCTTAAAAAAAAAAAATAATAATAATAAAAAAACATTTTATTAGGCATTGTAAGAATACATATTATATTTATATAGGATTATATTTATCTGATTTGTGAATGATTGTAACATGGCATCCCTCAGTATATTGCATTGTTTATTTTAGCGGGTGTCATGTTCATCATACACTGACAACGCTAACATATCAACACTAACATTTACACCTATAACTGTGTTGTAGGCACCTTCTCATTTCACACCATGTTCTGGGCAGTGTACCTGCCTTGGTATTCCTGAGAGACAAAGAGTATGCTGCCCTTGTTGAGGTACAGTATGGCTTTTTTTTTTTTTCATTTTTTACCCTTTATTTCATGCCTGAACTAAATTCCTTGCGTACATTCTTAGTGCTGTCACTAAGTCTGTTCTGAGTAAAGTGAGCTTTCCCCTCCAATACCAGATAGAAAATCTTCTCAAGATAGCTGACTTTGGTGAGGAAGAAAATGCTGAGATCTTGAACAACAATGTGAAAGATGGAGGGTGAGCATCTTTTTATGTTATCTACTTTTGTTTTATTTCCATGGAGCTTTTGAAAGGAGCGTTATTTCATTTAACGTCTTTATTGATGCAGTTTAATGGCAATACATTTTTGTTGTAATTATTTTGTTCACATGCATAATGTGAAGAACAATGGAACAAGTAAGAAGGACCATGTTGAACGTTAAATGGTGAAATGGCTCATGCACAAATGCACACGTTTTTTTGGCATGTTTCAACACCATGACATACAGTAACTCACAGGCACTTTTCCAAAAAAATGATTAATTGCTATCCACTTGGCTAGAGGGCTGCATTGTTTTAATGAACCTTTAATAGATGCTAGAGGCAGATGCCACCTGCCATACACTGTTAGAGAGGTGATGTTCCAGTGACGTCCTCATTTTCCCTTTTCTCTTTATTTTGGTGGAAAGTCCATTCAGACCAAAGTCCAAGAGATCAGTCTTATGTATATTTTCACCTACTCTTCGTAAATATAAGTTGAATGTTGTTGAGACACAAAGATTTGTCTGAGGAAAATTATTAGGATATTTTCCGATAGTTTCACGACTGTTCAACTCTGACTTTCTTCAGGGAATCTGCCCAGGCCGATGCTTCAGAGCAGTCTGTTCCAGCGAAAAGAGCGTCTCTGTTTGGCATCGATCACGAGGCCCTGAACAGACAGATCCTGGATTACAAGCAGCGGCCTCCAGAGGCCTGGCGCATGAGCAGCGCACCAGCACCGTCAGTCACTCAACAGCAGCTGGACGTGCTGGGGGAACTGAGGAAGCAGAAAGTGATGGAAAAGAAGAGGAAGTCCAGACAGCCTGCTGATGATGACATCACGCCTCGGGCTTACCTGCAGGCCAGGTACGACCAGGAGACAGACACTGAGAAGGGGGAGCATCCAGAACATGACGATGAAGAACTGCATGTGCAGGACGGCCTGGCAGGAGATGATCGTAGATCATAACTCGAAAGGATTGACTGGGTCATAGTGACTTAAAGGCTTTTTTTATTTAGTAAATGCTTATTTGTAATGTATAATTATCATTAAAAAGAGTGCTTGTTGGTGGTGGTGTGTGTGTACAGAAACTGACATAACTGCCACCTTGAACTTTGAAAAGCAATACCAATCAAGTATTTAAAAAAAACAAAAACAAACAAACCTTGCACTGTTCCTCCCCACAATAAAACATTAATGAAACGTTTTCAGAAATATGGTTTGGCTATAATTATGGGCAGATCAGGAGACCTCAATCATTCTGGAAAAGGGATACTAGTTGGGCCACATGTTGGGGGGAAACTTCAGCGATGGTCTGCTTAATTTGCAGATTCCACAAGGGGCAGTGTAAAGTTGTAATTTTATGCAACTCTGAGGGAAAACCTGAGGGTGAGAACATAGCCCATGATAATGATGTGCATTAGTTAGAGGTACAAGGCTAAATGGGCAATTAGTTAAAAGCATTTAATCAACTTATCAACTTCAACAAAATTATCATTAACTTATAATTAACAAAACTGTACAGATAGATTTTGACTGTTTTTTACTCTTAAAAACTACATTAGTTCATGCCAATTCCAATATAACATTATTGTAAAGTGCTACCATTACATTATTGGCATTTGGCAGACGCTCTTATCCAGAGCGACGTACAACAAAGTGCATACCCATAACCAAGGATAAGTTCGCTGAAAGACCCTAGAGGGAAGTAAAATTTCAACTGCTACCTGTACAACAAAGATAAGGACGAGGGCCCTTTTTTTTTTCTTTTTTTTTTTGAGAACAAACAAACAAACAAACAGAGCAAAAGTGACCAAAGTTAACTATCCAAACACTGCTTACCTAGCCAACTAAAAATACCGATACACAAAGCAAGTCACAGAGACAACAATTAAGGTTCACAGGGAGGTAGGGAGGGATGGGGAGAGGTGCTGCTTGAAGAGGTTTGTCTTCAGCTTGCGCTTGAAGGTGGGGAGAGATTCTACAGTTCTGACCTCAACGGGGAGTTCGTTCCACCACCGTGGAGCCAGAACAGACAGTAGTCGTGAGCGTGAGGTGGAGGTTCGGAGAGGGGGAGGTGCCAAGCGGCCTGTGGAGGCTGAACGAAGAGGTCTGGCAGGGGTGTAAGGTCTGATGATTTTGTGTAGATAAGCTGGGGAAGACCCTTTAACTGCTTGGAAGGCTAGCACCAATGTTTTGAATTTGATGCGAGCCATGACAGGCAGCCAGTGGAGGGAAGTAAGCAGGGGGGTGACGTGTGAGTATTTGGGAAGGTTGAAGACCAGACGAGCTGCTGCATTCTGGATGAGTTGGAGGGGTCTGATGGCAGACGCTGGGAGGCCAGCCAAGAGGGAATTGCAGTAGTCCAGGCGGGACAGAACCATCGCTTGGACCAGGAGCTGGGTCGAGTAGGGGGTGAGAAAGGGGCGGATTCTCCGTATGTTGTATAGGAAGAACCTGCATGACCGGGTCACCGCCACAATGTTCTCGTAGAGGGACAGTCTGCTGTCCATCACCACGTTGAGGTTCCTTGCACTGGGTGACGGCGTGAGTGTGGTATCCCCGAGGGAAATGGAGAGATCCAGATGGGGAGAGCTACCACATACAGTTATACCATGTGCTCTGTGCTGCTTGATGTAATGTGTCCTGCTTTTGACATTGCGGTGATGTACAGTAATATCTTCATGTCTTTGTATGCAAACCTGTTACTCACATGCTCCATTCCAAATTCTTAAAACAAAAATGAATTCAGAAAAAGGTTTTAATTAATCCACACAACTTACAAAGGTTGCCTGTTGTCAGGACCATCAAAAGAAGACTATATAGTCAACCTGTAGCATTTTCTGTAAGAATTCTGATGTGCTTGGTTTTCTTGGTCTAAAAAAGAGGCACGTTTCTCAGGCTGTTGTGGAGCTGACAGTATTTCAGAAAGACAAAAAAACATTAAACTGAATAACAGCAGACTGGACAAAAACCTGATGTGTAAATATTTATACAGATTAAAAGTATAAAGATACTGTTATGTTTTTCTAACCATGTAGAAATAAATACAGTTACTAATTGGGGCCATGGTAAAATATTTTGGTGTTTTTCTGAAAATCACAAGACAGTGGTGGTGTCCAATCCAGAGAGTTGGGGTTGTCTCCCAGTGGAGAGCACACACCTGGGTTGTGTTAAATCAGCCCAGGTCCTCACAGCTGTGCCGCTCTCCACAGCACGGAGCTGAGAGTGAGCCTTTGGGAGAGTTTTTACATTACATTATTGGCATTTAGCAGATGCGACGTACAGTTGATTACACTAAGCAGGAGATAATCCTCCCCTGGAGCAATGCAGGGTTAAGGGCCTTGCTCAAGGGCCCAATGGCTGTGCGGATATTATTGTGGCTACACCGGAACCACCAACCTTGCCTGTCCTTAACCACTACGCTACAGGCCGCCCCCTGTAGTTTACTCACATACTATTGGGTACATAAATTAAGTGCACTGGATGAGAAAGTCATTAAGTAGGCAAAAAGCTTCTCTAAATGTTATGTAGATTATATATGTATTTCCAGGGTTCCAATGAATGTTGTTGAACCTGAAACTACGGTGTCCTCAAAATATGAAGTGTCTATTTGTAAGAACTAAGTGTAAAAGGCCCTACCTCTTCCTCTATGATCTTTACAGTGCACTCAATTTACATATGCAATAGTAGGCAGGTAGGCTGATTCAGACATGGCCAATGTAGGTGCTGGGTAGCTGAAAAGTTGCTCAGCTGAGAAGATTGCCCAGAACCTGTGAGGGGGAAGGGTGAAGTTTTATTTGTTTTCATGTCTATGTGAGTGTGGAATGGACTCTTAGGTGACAAATTGTGGTGAAAACCCTGAACTGCCACATCCCCCTCACTGGAGTGTAGCACTGTGTGAGACAATAATTATCTCAGGATTTCAAAATACCAAAGTTGCTACTTCCAAGGTAACATCCCAAAAATACTTTATCATGGCTTTAACAATGCAATGTAACACAACATTTCACTGTGATCAAGTTGTTTTTTTTAAAAGTATAACATCTTCAAGAATAAAGCCCTTTATAAAAGCCAAACAAGTAAATGACACATTTCAAGACAAGTCCTTTTAATTGTGTGAATGTGTGACTATCTATAACCTGACATGAAATTCTTTTGCAGTCATATTGGCATGATATAGTTGTAGACATTGTTAAACTGGCAACCTTCATTTGACGGTAGACCTACCTACTGTTTCAATATAAACACATGATACTAACACACACTGTGCTGTTATTTTCACCACATACTGTAGCTACATCATTGGGAAGTGCGGAGGTTGATGTGCCAGTCCAATCCAAGCCAGTCTCTTTAACAGCTGGTTTACGATTGGTTGCTAGCTGTTGGACAGTTTAGGAGGTCTCCACCGTCTGCTCTGCTGCTTGCACTGCTTCCTGGACATAGACGATGAACTGCGAGGCGTCCTCACCCTGAGTGTACACTGTGACCGTCTCTATGCCCTCCACGTCGTCAGAAGATACGACGAGGTGGTGCTCTTCCCCCAGCCCCACAGAGGCCTGCTGGAAGGCGTCTTGGATCATCACTGTGTGGTTGGCCTGCTGCTCCTCTTCTGCCACCTGTAAGCAGCACAGGTAAGCATGGGTTACATGATTGTTTCATTGGGAACACAACAACAACAACATAATAGCAATCATGTGCTAAAAGGCTAGAGTTTTCCAGTTCAATAAATGACCAAGTTATACAAGAGTACAAAATCTCACCTGTTCCACTACAGTCACTGTGCCGGGAGCCATGGCAACCACAGAAGCGACAGTGGCGTCATGGTTCTCTGATCCGAGTTCAATGATCTGCTGGAGAATATTGACCGCTGTGGGATCCAGTCTTTCCCCTGAGGTGGTGGACACCACACCTGAACAAATCCCAGGTAGAAGAGACGGAAAAGGATCAGGCATTACACAAACCTATGTCCAAAAAAACAGACTTTGAAAACTGGGATAACCACAGTAAAGTTTCTGCATCTCGCACCATTTTCTGTGTTGTATCGCAGGTCCTGGAGGGCAGATACAGTAGCCTCAGTGCCCTGCAGGTTCTTGGTTTCTGTGATGTGGAGGTACTGGGTGGAGGGCTCCTCTAGTGACTCCACCACCTGGAAGAGAACAGACATGAAAAAAAGACAGCCAAGTGCTTTTGTTATTGTACCCTAAGATGTATGTATTTTAAAGTATTATATGTAATATATACCCTAATTGGGATATTGGTTTTGTGCCAACAGTGTTTTAAGAAATATCCCAAAAAAGACTTCCGCAAAGGATGCACTAGTGCATCCTCACTGAAGTCTTCTCCAGGAGCTTCCTCGCTCCTCCAAGGAGCATTTAACGGATTGGAATCTCCTTAAATATGGCAGACCTCCATCAATTTGTGGGTTACGCAAGGGCCGAGGAGACATGGATGGATAAAATAAGTGATTAGAATGAACCCATGGTTCAAGGATGTCTGAGAAAAAACACTTTAAAAATAATGGTGACCCTAATTATAAGAAAATCATTAAACAAGGACCATGTGAGGCAGTTCTTATACCTCCCACTGGTTCATCCCGATTCCATCATTTTCAACCAGTTTGAGGCCATGCTTGTTCTTGAGGTGTCGGTTCATCTCCCACTTGGTGCCATACACATTGACACACACCGGACATTTTACACCACCTGAAACAGACAGTTTTTCTCATTTCTGTCCTACTCCAGCTCTTAAGTCAATCAAACAAATGTGTTATACTAACACGGTCTGCATACAGACAAGTGTTCTTTGTGCTAATAACTGATAGCTTGAAAGTTACAACCAGATTGTGGGCATCCTAGAACAAACACATCCTAGAATTCACTTTGGTGCGAATGCCTCCATGGTGTAAACATTTTAACAGCTGGACTGAGCAGATTAAAATAATAAAAAGGTTCAGCAAGGTAATTTGTTATCTCAGAAATCAATGGTGTTCCAATACCAAGACAGGCATAAACCAGGCCCTTTGGTACCAGAATCAAGATCCATGAAGACTGAGACTAAGGAATATTTGGGCGTTGAGATGGTTTTAGACCCACCTTGCTGCTGGATGGCCTCTGCAGCGGGGATCCCAGGCCCCGTGTTACAGTACTGTTCATTGGGGTGTTTCTTGTTGTAGTGCCTCTTCAGAGTGCAGGACATGTTGCAGGAGTACAGGCAGTGTCCACACCGGAAAGGCTTAAAGAAGACCATCACATCGTTACCTTGCGTCACCATTTTCTACATACTTACACAGCTCTTCAGTGTGATGTGGCATACTGACCGAGATAATGTCAGCTATTTAACCTTTTCCCTTCAAGATATTTCCCTTCAGCTTTTGTTGTTGTTTTTGTTGGACATAGCAGGATATTACCAGCAGGCAAAAAAGGCAAGTTTGTACAAGGATCCTCATTTTTAAGCCAGGCCACAGGGATTTAGTTTGCTAGGATGATTCATTTAAAAAAAGAAGATCAATGACCACTTCTACTCAATCTACCTTGAAGGAGGCATGTTGTTCCATGTGACGCACTAGCTGGGGTTTCTGTGCAGCTGTGTAATCACACTTAGTGCATTTAAACTGCCGGCCTGAAAGACAGAAACAAAGCCACAGTTATGAGCAGCTCAACAAAGCTGATAAATGCCATTCTCTTATTATGCATTTCTCCTTCTGCAGGTGTAATGGAAAAATGAACACACGCATGTATAAAAGACATGCATGTGAAATATTGTCAAGCATACAACCATTATGAGCTCAAATTCAATCTCTCAAGCTCCAACTATGAGAATAGGCTAAATTTAACAATCCCATACTACATCCAAAATTTTTACAACAAAATTTATTTTAAAATGATAATAATGATAAAAGAAATTAGAATCATCCTAACAGTAAGTAAAGAGACTGACCATCGGCCGTGTGTATCAGCTTGTGGCTCTTCAGACTACACTTGGACTTCAACTTCTTCCCACAGAGATCACAGAGGTGGGTCTTTTCTGTGTTGTGCCGGTTCATGTGGACCCTTAGGTTGCTCTTACTGCGAGTAGCGTAGTCACACTGTGAACACTTGTAGGGCTTCAGTCCTGATACCACAGATCGAAAAGTTAATAAATTAACAATGAAAACCTGTAGGAGATGTATACCAATGTATAACTATGTAATGCTTGAATTAATATTCAAAACATCATGACAGATAACTCCACAAAAAATGACATTGTGGTTTTATGAGTACAAGATCAGTGTTCAGGGCAGATAGCCCTGAACACTACCGATACAATGGCACCTCGGCTTGGTCTGCTCAGAGGTGCTGCCTGCGATGCCCCACTGATGCCTACCCTCATGAGCCCATTCATGCTGCTGTAGTTCTGTGCTATTCCTCATGAGCCCATTCATGCTGCTGTAGTTCTGTGCTATTCCTCATGAGCCCATTCATGCTGCTGTAGTTCTGTGCTATTCCTCATGAGCCCAGTCATGCTGCTGTAGTTCTGTGCTATTCCTCATGAGCCCAGTCATGCTGCTGTAGTTCTGTGCTATTCCTCATGAGCCCAGTCATGCTGCTGTAGTTCTGTGCTATTCCTCATGAGCCCAGTCATGCTGCTGTAGTTCTGTGCTATTCCTCATGAGCCCAGTCATGCTGCTGTAGTTCTGTGCTATTCCTCATGAGCCCAGTCATGCTGCTGTAGTTCTGTGCTATTCCTCATGAGCCCAGTCATGCTGCTGTAGTTCTGTGCTATTCCGCATGAGCCCAGTCATGCTGCTGTAGTTCTGTGCTATTCCTCATGAGCCCAGTCATGCTGCTGTAGTTCTGTGCTATTCCTCATGAACGATGCCCCATTGATGCCTACCCTCATGAGCCCAAACATGCTGCTGTAGTTCTGTGCTATTCCTCATGAGCCTAGTCATGCTGCTGTAGTTCTGTGCTATTCCTCATGAGCCCAAACATGCTGCTGTAGTTCTGTGCTATTCCTCATGAACGATGCCCCATTGATGCCTACCCTCATGAGCCCAAACATGCTGCTGTAGTTCTGTGCTATTCCTCATGAACGATGTCCCATTGATGCCTACCCTCATGAGCCCAAACATGCTGCTGTAGTTCTGTGCTATTCCTCATGAAGTAGCTGTCACAGTAAGGGCACTTTGACGCTCGCTTGCCTATCAGCCCCTGCAGCTGCACCGGCTTCCCCAGGACCTCTGAGAAGGCATCCATGGACACGTCTGCAGTAGAGAGGGGATTGCCACATGGATCAGTTAAATGTGAGCCTTACAGTATATCTTGAAATTAATATCCTTGGTCCGCATATATGCTTCTTCATGGCAATACTAAAATATGTTTTCTCTATTATAAGGTGTATTTCTTCACTAGGAGGCACGCTGCTGACTCATATAGGCTTCAAGTCTTTATGCTAAGCTAACACGTTATGCCAACATGGAAACCGAGCCAGTGAATGCACAAAAAATAAAATGAAATCGAACATCTCGTCTAAGTTTGAGTAAGTCAGGAAAAAATGTATATAAACATTCTATAAACGTCTTCCCCTGTTTCTCACCTGGATGGAAAGCTTTGATATGGAATTTTATGAGTTTGTCCTCAGTGAATGACTCTCCACATGCAGGGCACTCATAGGTTCTCTTGTCCTGGAAAACGCAGGCATTTGAACACACATTACATGACATTATATTTAGCAGACACTTTTATTCAAAGTGATGTACAGAACACATGCATGCAGACACCCACAAGCACGAGAAAGACCATGCTGAAAAAGAAAAAGGATACATTGCCATGCATTTGCCCCCTTCCCGATTTCCTCTATTACTGCATATTTGTCACACTGAATGGTTTCAGATCTTTAGACAAAATGCCATTATTAGAAGCTGGTGTTCGATAATTTATTCATTCAATAAATTAAATCATAATAAAAAAAGGGTTTTGTATTCACTCAGGTTCCCTTTGTCAAATATGGTTCCCTTTGTCTAATATTACAATTCTCTAAAGATCTGAAACCATTCAATCCGACAAATATGCAATAATAGAGAAAATCAGGAAGAGGGAAAATACCTCTTCATGGCATTGTATGCCTTGATAAAAATCTTCCAACATCTTGAGATTTAAAGTTCATTGTAGCCGTGGGGATGGCCAATAATTAGTTGTCAGTATTAGTGACATTGTCAGAAGAAAATAAGAAGTAAAAACAGGCCACTAAGCCCTAGGTGGTTGACATTTTGATGAACATACATTAATGAGGATTTTCATTTCATGGCCCCATGCCTGTACTAAAAATAGAAATAGAAATATGGCAGTGCTTTGCCAATCTTTCATAATACATGGTATATAGTTGAGAGATGGTGCCTGTGTAGAGGAGGGCTGATGCCTATGTCATGGGACTCACCATTTCAGAGTGGGTCTTGAGGTGGATCTTCAGCTGGTACTTGTCCCGGGTGCAGTACTCACATCCCTGGCTGGGACACTTGAGCAGGATGTCGCTGTGCTTCTGGATCACGTGCCTCTTCAGGCAGTTCTTGGTGATGGAGGAATAGCTGCACTTG